>NW_027014692.1:0-13027 GCF_036934945.1 Oncorhynchus masou masou | reverse complement strand
GAAGAGGACACACACTTGCTAATATCATTTTCCTATCGAACATACTTCATTCCGTATTAAATATTATAGTTTAATTACATTTTAGGGTATCTGAGGATTGTATAGAAACATATTTTCACTTGTTTTAACAAAAGTCAAGCTTGACTTGTTTCAACAAAGTCCCACGAGCGGGACGCCTAGCCCAAAAAGTCAAAGTCGAGTCCAAGTCACCATATTTGTGACTCGAGTCTTACTCGAGTCCAAGTCATGTGACTCGAGTCCACACCTCTGATAAGCTGGGACATAATTAATGAATACAAAACAGCTTTGGTGACACACGTCTCAAAAACGAATGGTTTTGACCACTTAGAACTTTAGGAAATCAAGCCTTTTCTCCCGACCATGCCTGTCCATACTGCTCATAAAATTATTTTATCGTTGAAAGGTGTGTAGGTATCATAACCAGCCATAAAATAATGCAATATTTGTCACAACAGGTCTACATATGTGTCATGCCAGTGTTATGACCATATTATGACAGGTTATGACACATTATATGAGCTGTTATGACATTGTGACATGGCTATGAATGTGTCATAATGTGTTATGACTCTGGGTGCCAAGTAAAGTATTACCACAAGAATTAGGTCTAAACAAGTCCTGAATCTTCCATTTGAGCATCATTTCTCCATTGTTTTATTGAGACTTTCCTGCCATGCTTTTGTCTCCATATCCAACCAGGATGGACAATAGTGAGATGAGCATACCTTGATGTTCTCTGCCCTGCAGGCAGGCAGGGAGGCAGGGGAGGGAGACAGGCAAAGAGAGAGTGAGGCAGACAGGGAGGAGAGGGAAGGAGGCAGGCAGGCAGGCGGGCGGGGAGGTAGGCATGTGTTGTTGCTGTGTTGCTGCCGTGCCATGTTGTTGTCTTAGGTCTTTCTTTATGTAGAGTTGTGGTGTCTCTTTTGTCATGTGTGTTTTGTCCTACATTTTTGTTTTTATCTCAGCCCCCGTCCCCGAAGGAGGACTTTTGCCATTTGGTAGGCCGTCATTGTAAATTAGAATTTGTTCTTAAAGTAATATTTTAGCAACCTACTGATTAACACCAATGACTCGTGACTTGACTTGGACTTGAGCCTCAGACTCGACCTGACTTGATACCCTCCTGCTTCAAATATAAAATTATGCTATTATTAAAAAGTGTGCAGAGCATCAACTCTTCATTTAATGGATTACAGTTTGGAATCGACAGCAGCCAATGGAATTGTGCCAGCGAGAAAAAAGTTGTGCGTGGCAGTGCAGAGGAACGTCAGCGGGTGAATTCAGATGGAGTCCTTGGAAAGATGATACCCAAACAGTTATTGATATAAAAGACAATGCTGTATCAGCAAAAAACAGATTGCAACTTGCAAACATGCGAAGAAAATGACAGACGGAGGCGCGACAATTTCCAAATTCCAATTTCCAATTTCCAACGACATTTGAAGCTGCACAAAGAACTGTAAGTCGTGGCTAATATAGCTGACAGCTGTATATTTTATTGCTTTACTAGTGTATCATGTAGGCTAGCATAAAGTTAAATCAATGAGCCTCCACACAGTCAGTCAGTACGTGGGAACGTGATCATTGCACCCAAGATTGAGCTACAACTGGTTTGCAGCTAATTAAAAAAATATGTATTATGATACATTACAGGCTCAAATCATTGATCAGCAAAAATGACAATCATGACAATAACTGTGGTCATTTGCAAGACAATTAATCGCTACCCAAAATTGCATAATCATCACAGCTCTACCAGAGCCCATGGGGCCCATTTTGAGCGCACACCAAGACATGTGGTCTATTGGAGCCGTTGGCCGTACCACCCTTTCACAGCCCCCCATGCCCCTTCATGGCTGATCACTCTCCTCAATCCCCAGCTCTGCTCTGGGTTCCACACTTTCATTTTTTCCCCACGCTGAGCTTCAAGGGGGACTCAGACTCAACCAGATATACAGTATATTGTTTGTCTCTCTATAGGTCTGACCTGGAGAGTAGAGAGGAGGAAAGGGCTTTAGTGTTGTTTATTTAACTGGGCAAGTCAGTTAAAGAACAAATTCTTATTTAACAATGACGGCCAATCTCTCCCTAACCCGGACGATGCTGGGCCAATTATGCGCCACACTATGGGACTCTTAATCACGGCCAGATGTGACGCTTCTAGTACTGAGATGCAGTGCCTTAGACCACTGCACCACTCGCCACTTGTTGCTGTACCTTTCTCTGTTGTAACTTGTCTGTGGGAGTGATTAAGAGGAGAGCCCCCATGGTTGAGTGGCCCCTGTCAAAGCTAGGCCCACTTCAGTCATGTTTGCTTTAAAACCCATAGGGGTTATACACAGTAGACACGGACGGAGGGACATACAGATAGACAGACAGACAGACAGACAGGCAGACAGGCAGGCAGGCAGACAGACAGACAGACAGACAGACAGACAGACAGACAGACAGACAGACAGACAGACAGACAGACAGACAGACAGACAGACAGACAGACAGACAGACAGGCTGGGGTGACTGGTAGACTGACTGAGCAGAAGAGAGACCACGATAGGCATATGGATTGACAGAAAGAGCGAAAAGAGATGCTTCTGTAGCGTGACGTCCAGGAGAGTGCATCTACAGTTCCAGTCAGTTCCATAAAATATAATGTTTATGGTAAGCAGTGGAGACAGTACAGGAGCAAAGAAAATTGCAACCATTTCATCTGCCTCCGGCTACCATTTGAATGTTATCATCTCAAATGGCCCACATTTTATATTCCTTGAATTGTGTTTTTCTGCTTGAGGGATGCAGTTAGGGGTCCCATACTGTAGTCCTGTCTAGTGCCAGTGACACCCCTGTAATTGGCTGGCTTTTATGCTCAACGGTGAGACCAAATGAATGTAGAGACTTCTGATGATAAATATTTTCAGAGTGGGCCATGGACCCCTGCCAATGATGAAATCCTCCACCGAGTCGAGCTATGAGGCCAGGCCTAATGTCATGAATACATGCATGTCATGCTCCTCTAAAGCCAAGGGGGACATGCTGCATGGCACCCCTATCTGCATAAACCCACTTATTCAATTCTCATCTCTTCCTTTTGTTCTTCTCTCTCTACTAGCAGTCGCCCCATTTTTAGCTTAATTGCTGTAAGATTAAGGTTGTCCATGTGCTCTCTAGTCGTCAAGCTATACAAACTAACTTACTTTCTTGTGGAGGCTGTGCGATCTTAAAGATATATTAGTGTATGATAGTGTGTAGGGTTAGACATGGATAGGCGAGGTTAGACATGGAAAAAGGTAACAAACAAAAAAACGCTGACTGACATTAGCTGATAATGAGATCCAGGGGGATAGACAGTTAATCGGCAGGCCACAGAGGAAGAACATCAGAGAACACCAAGTGTTTATTCCAAATGGTACCCTATACCCTATTATAGTGCACTACTTTTTTTTATCAGTGCCCAAAGTATTGCAATTAATAGGGGATATGGTCCAATTTGGGACACATTCTAGGCAGTGTACATAGCCAAGATGTGTTTTAACACCTCTCAGGTAGTTCCTGGTAACATCACACCACAGGCCCTGCAAGCAACAATGATTTCCCGCATGAACAAGTGTTTACAGACGTGCTGATTGTTAAGACATAATTCAGTTGCTCAGTGAGGAGCTATGCTTAAAGGTATAATATCTTATTAAAACACTGGAATAAGAAGGTTGTGAAACCTCTCCATAAGAAGGTGTTGAGTTTGATTGGAACGTATTCATCATAATTTATCTGTATTCTAACATGTATGGAGAAGCAATAATGACCAATTATATTTTGTTTGATGGTGAATGTTTGTCTTTGTGACAAGCATAGCCACACACTATAGGAATGATTGGCAAGTATACAACAATTGTTGTGACACAGGGGGTATTGAACATTATAAACTGGGTGGTTTGAGGCCTGAATGATGACTGGTTTGAAAGCCGTGCTATATCAGACCATATACCACGGGTATGACAAAACATTTATTCTTATTGTTCTGGCTAGCCAATTTATAATAGCAATAAGGCACCTCAGGGGTTTGTGGTATATGTGTCACGAATGTTACCGACGTTGGCTCCCCTTCTGGTTCAGGTGGTGCTCGGCGGTCGTCGTCGCAGGTCTACTAGCTGCCACCGATCCTTTGTTCTGTGTTCGTTTGGTTTTGTCTAATTGGTTACACCTGTTCCTTGTTTGGTTGTTAGGGTGGGGTTATTTAAGTTTGTTTAGCCCGCTTCTGTTTGTGTGGGCTTGTTCTACTGTATTTGTGAGAGGTGTTAGTGTTTTGTTGGGATTTTTCACAGTCCTGGTATTTTACCTAAGGGTACTATTTGTTTAATAGTTACGCCTGTGTTGGGTATATACTATTTTGTTTCTGTTGATTTTGGACAATAAAGCGTGTTTTCCCGCATCCTTTGCTCTCTGCCTGACTCCACACACATTCACTCATTGTGCGTTACAGAAGCCCGCACCATCAGAGATGGAGTCAGCAGGAGCAGCGACCACCCCTCTCCCCACCATGCAGGAGAGAGTCCTTCATCACACGTCCATCCACCATCGCATCGGATCAGCGATGGATCAAATGATGGAGAGGATGGATCGTTGGGAAAGGAGTGGTCTCCCTACTACCCCACCTACCCTCCCACCAGCAACTCTACCATCTCCCCCAGCGGAATCCGGTCCCAGCGCTCTGCGCATTACGCCTCCGAGGGAGTACGATGGAGCAGCGGCGGGGTGCCAGGGATTCCTACTCCAACTAGACCTCTACCTGGCCACCGTTCGGCCGGCTCCCTCGGACAAGGAGAGCGTGAGTGTCCTCGTCTCTTGCCTTACGGGTAGAGCCCTGGAGTGGGCTAATGCTGTCTGGAACGGGCCCGACTCAGCGAGGGGCAACTACCCGGAGTTCACCCGCCGTTTCCGGGCCGTGTTCGATCACCCTCCGGAGGGCCGAGCGGCGGGTGAGAGGTTGTTCCATCTCAGGCAGGGGACGAGGAGCGCGCAGGACTTCGCGCTGGATTTCCGGACCTTGGCCGCTGGAGCAGGGTGGAACGACAGGGCCCTGATAGACCATTACAGGTGTAGCCTGAGAGAGGACGTCCGCAGAGAGCTGGCTTGTCGGGACACTACGCTTAGCCTGGATGAACTGATAGACTTGTCGATCCGGTTAGACCATCTGCTAGCTGCTCGCGGACGTTCTGAAAGGGTCCTGTTAGTTCCACCTCCTGACCCTCCCGCTCCTATCCCGATGGAGCTAGGAGGGGCCGCATCTAGGAGATCGGAGGAGGAGGCTCCTCTTGTACCAGTTGTGGCCGGAGAGGGCACACTTCAGGTCGGTGCTGGAGGAGTTCCTCTGGGAGTCGAGAGGGCAGGCAGAACACTCCTCGGTTACCCCAGGTGAGTCAGCACCACACTCTCCCAGAGTTTCCTGTTGGTCACATGTTTTTATTAATTTGTTTCAAATTTTTTCCTCTTCCAGCATAAGGCGCTAGTCGATCTGAGGCGAGCTGGGAACTTTATAGATCGTGACTCGCTCAGAGGTTGAGGATTCCGTTAGTAAAAGTAGACCCCCTTTTCCCGTGCACTCTTTAGATAGTCGACCATTAGGGTCAGGGCTGGTCAGGGAGGCCACAATTCCTTTGGAGATGATTACGCAGCGGAATCATAAGGAGCGGATTAGTCTGTTCCTTATCGATTCACCTGCGTCCGGGGTGGTGCTGGGGATTCTGGCTGGAGTTATTCACAATCCCACGATTTCGTGGAACAGGAACTCCAGGGTGGTCTGATGAGTGTTCAGGCAGGTGTTGAGTTTCCATCGGTGCGATAACGGTGGAGAGTCACGACTAGGTTTCCACTCGCCGTGCGCATTCGCTGAGTATGCCAATTTGGCTATCGCTTTCGGTAAAAAGAAAGCAACCCAATTACCACCCCATCGACAGGGGGATTGCGTGATAAACCTCCAGGTAAACGCTGCACTCCCCAGGAGTCATGTGTATCCTTTATCCCAGGAGGAGACGTTGGCTATGGAGACATATGTCACGGAAGCTCTGGGACAGGGATACATTCGGCCCTCCATGTCACCCGTCTCCTCGAGTTTCTTTTTTGTGAAGAAAAGGATGGTGGTTTGCGTCCGTGTATTGATTATCGAGGTCTCAATTCCATCACGGTGGGTTTTAGTTACCCACTACCTCTCATCGCTACGGCAGTGGAATCATTTCACGGAGCGCAGTTCTTCACGAAACTGGATCTCAGGAGTGCGTATAATCTGGTGAGTATTCGGGAGGGACATGAGTGGAAAACCGCGTTTAGTACCACATCTGGCCATTATGAGTGCCTCGTCATGCCGTACGGGTTAAAGAATGCTCCAGCTATCTTTCAATCCTTCGTTGACGAGATTCTCAGAGACCTGCACGGACAGGGTGTGGTGGTGTATATTGATGATATTTTGATCTACTCCACTACACGCACCGCGCATGTGTCTCTGATGCGCAAGGTTCTTGGGCGACTGTTGGAGCATGACCTGTACGTGAAGGCGGAGAAATGTGAGTTTTCCAAACGAGCCGTTTCCTTCCTGGGTTATCGCATTTCCAGCTCGGGGTGGTAATGGAGGGTGACCGCGTCAAGGCCGTGCGTAATTGGTCGACTCCGACCACGGTAAATGAGGTGCAGCGGTTCTTAGGGTTTGCCAATTACTACCGGAGGTTTATCCGGGGTTTTGGTCAGGTAGCAGCTCCTATTACCTCACTGCTGAAGGGGGGCCGGTGCATCTGCAGTGGTCAGCAGAGGCGGACGGAGCTTTCCGTAGGTTGAAGGCGCTGTTCACTGAGGCGCCGGTGTTGGCGCATCCGGACCCTTCTTTGGCGTTCATTGTAGAGGTGGACGCATCCGAGGCTGGGGTTGGAGCAGTGCTCTCACAGCGCTCGGGTACTCCACCGAAGCTCCGCCCCTGTGCTTTTTTTTCCGAAGAAGCTCGGGCCAGTGGAGCGGAATTATGATGTGGGGGACAGGGAGTTGTTGGCTATGGTTAAGGCTCTGAAGGTATGGAGACACTGGCTTGAGGGGGCTAAGCACCTTTTCCTCATCTGGACTGACCACCGTAACCTGGAGTACATCCGATCAGCTAGGAGACTGAATCCTCGTCAGGCAAGGTGGGCCATGTATTTCACCAGATTTCGTTTTACAATCTCGTATCGACCAGGTTCCCTCAACACTAAGGCCGACGCGCTGTCCCGCCTCTATGACACTGAGGACCGGTCCATCGATCCTACTCCCATCATTCCGGCAGCTAAGCTGGTGGCACCAGTAGTATGGGAGGTGGACGCGGACATCGAGCGGGCGCTAAGGGAGGAACCTGCGCCTCCACAGTGTCCGGAGTGTCGTAGGTGCGTGCCGCTCGCTGTTCGTGATCAATTGATTCGATGGGCTCATAGTCTACCTCGTCGGGTCACCCGGGTATTTCGTGGACAGTGCGAAGTCTTAGGGGAAGTACTGGTTCCGGCTCCGGAGCTGGAAGCGAGCGGTCGCATCTACACTTCGGTCCGCAGGTAGTATAACTTTTCATTACATTTCATTATAGTACAACGGTTTGATTTGTCTAATCTTAGCAATTTCTTCTTAGCTAGCTACATAGCCGTCTTTGTATCAAAGATAATTGCGTAATTATCGTATTTCGTCGTCCTAACGTAGTCTACACTGCTTTCTGCCCAGCAGCTAGCCTAACGTCCACTAGCACAGCAGCTAGCTAACGTCCACTAGCACTGTAGAAACTATTACACTCAACGACTCGATTAGTGTAGTGTTAGCTAGCTACATAGTTGTCTTTGCTGATCGTATTTTGTCGTCCTAACGTAGTCTACACTGCTTTCTGCCCAGCAGCTAGCTAACGTCCACTAGCACAGCAGCTAGCTAACGTCCACTAGCACTGTAGAAACTATTACACTCAATGACTCGATTAGTGTAGTGTTAGCTAGCTACATAGTTGTCTTTGCTGTCTTCGTATCCAAGGTAATTGTGTAGCTTAGAGTGTGTAGACTTAGAGTGATTATCTTAATTTACCGAGGTTAGCTAGCCAGCTATTTGTCGTCCTTAACGTAGGAGTCACTGCTAGCTAGCTAGCCAACAGCTAGCCAACGTCTTCCGAATTGAACTTCAACAACCCGGTCAACATTCCGTCTCGCTCCACAGGTAGTATCACATTTTCATTTCACTTCATTACAGTACAACGGTTTGATTTGTTTGATCGTAGCTAGCTAGCTACTTAGCCGTCTTTGTATCTAAGACAATTGTGTAGTCTGGAGCGATTTTCTAGGTTAGCTAGCCAGCTATTGTCGTTCTTTTAACGTAACGTTACGTAATCAACACTGCTAGCTAGCCAGCTAGCCCCCGAATAGCAGCACTGTAGAAACTATTACACTCGACGGAACGACTTGATTAGTGTAGTGTCAACAACGTAGCCACTGCCAGCTAGCCTACTCCAGCAGTACTGTATCATTTCAATCATTTTAGTCAATAAGATTCTTGCTACGTAAGCTTAACGTTCTGAACATTCGATAAGTGTAGTCCACTTGTCATTCCAATCTCCTTTGCATTAGCGTAGCCTCTTCTGTAGCCTGTCAACTATGTGTCTATCTATCCCTGTTCTCTCCTCTCTGCACAGACCATACAAACGCTCCACACCGCGTGGCCGCGGCCACCCTAATCTGGTGGTCCCAGCGCGCACGACCCACGTGGAGTTCCAGGTCTCCGGTAGCCTCTGGAACTGCCGATCTGCGGCCAACAAGGCAGAGTTCATCTCAGCCTATGCCTCCCTCCAGTCCCTCGACTTCTTGGCACTGACGGAAACATGGATCACCACAGACAACACTGCTACTCCTACTGCTCTCTCTTCGTCCGCCCACGTGTTCTCGCACACCCCGAGAGCTTCTGGTCAGCGGGGTGGTGGCACCGGGATCCTCATCTCTCCCAAGTGGTCATTCTCTCTTTCTCCCCTTACCCATCTGTCTATCGCCTCCTTTGAATTCCATGCTGTCACAGTTACCAGCCCTTTCAAGCTTAACATCCTTATCATTTATCGCCCTCCAGGTTCCCTCGGAGAGTTCATCAATGAGCTTGATGCCTTGATAAGCTCCTTTCCTGAGGACGGCTCACCTCTCACAGTCCTGGGCGACTTTAACCTCCCCACGTCTACCTTTGACTCATTCCTCTCTGCCTCCTTCTTTCCACTCCTCTCCTCTTTTGACCTCACCCTCTCACCTTCCCCCCTACTCACAAGGCAGGCAATACGCTCGACCTCATCTTTACTAGATGCTGTTCTTCCACTAACCTCATTGCAACTCCCCTCCAAGTCTCCGACCACTACCTTGTATCCTTTTCCCTCTCGCTCTCATCCAACACTTCCCACACTGCCCCTACTCGGATGGTATCGCGCCGTCCCAACCTTCGCTCTCTCTCCCCCGCTACTCTCTCCTCTTCCATCCTATCATCTCTTCCCTCTGCTCATACCTTCTCCAACCTATCTCCTGATTCTGCCTCCTCAACCCTCCTCTCTTCCCTTTCTGCATCCTTTGACTCTCTATGTCCCCTATCCTCCAGGCCGGCTCGGTCCTCCCCTCCCGCTCCGTGGCTCGACGACTCACTGCGAGCTCACAGAACAGTGCTCCGGGCAGCCGAGCGGAAATGGAGGAAAACTCGCCTCCCTGCGGACCTGGCATCCTTTCACTCCCTCCTCTCTACATTTTCCTCCTCTGTCTCTGCTGCTAAAGCCACTTTCTTCCACTCTAAATTCCAAGCATCTGCCTCTAACCCTAGGAAGCTCTTTGCCACCTTCTCCTCCCTCCTGAATCCTCCTCCCCCTCCCCCTCCTCCCTCTCTGCAGATGACTTCGTCAACCATTTTGAAAAGAAGGTCGACGACATCCGATCCTCGTTTGCTAAGTCAAACGACACCGCTGGTTCTGCTCACACTGCCCTACCCTGTGCTCTGACCTCTTTCTCCCCTCTCTCTCCAGATGAAATCTCGCTTCTTGTGACGGCCGGCCGCCCAACAACCTGCCCGCTTGACCCTATCCCCTCCTCTCTTCTCCAGACCATTTCCGGAGACCTTCTCCCTTACCTCACCTCGCTCATCAACTCATCCCTGACCGCTGGCTACGTCCCTTCCGTCTTCAAGAGAGCGAGAGTTGCACCCCTTCTGAAAAAACCTACACTCGATCCCTCCGATGTCAACAACTACAGACCAGTATCCCTTCTTTCTTTTCTCTCCAAAACTCTTGAACGTGCCGTCCTTGGCCAGCTCTCCCGCTATCTCTCTCAGAATGACCTTCTTGATCCAAATCAGTCAGGTTTCAAGACTAGTCATTCAACTGAGACTGCTCTTCTCTGTATCACGGAGGCGCTCCGCACTGCTAAAGCTAACTCTCTCTCCTCTGCTCTCATCCTTCTAGACCTATCGGCTGCCTTCGACACTGTGAACCATCAGATCCTCCTCTCCACCCTCTCCGAGTTGGGCATCTCCGGCGCGGCCCACGCTTGGATTGCGTCCTACCTGACAGGTCGCTCCTACCAGGTGGCGTGGCGAGAATCTGTCTCCTCGCCACGCGCTCTCACCACTGGTGTCCCCCAGGGCTCTGTTCTAGGCCCTCTCCTATTCTCGCTATACACCAAGTCACTTGGCTCTGTCATAACCTCACATGGTCTCTCCTATCATTGCTATGCAGACGACACACAATTAATCTTCTCCTTTCCCCCTTCTGATGACCAGGTGGCGAATCGCATCTCTGCATGTCTGGCAGACATATCAGTGTGGATGACGGATCACCACCTCAAGCTGAACCTCGGCAAGACGGAGCTGCTCTTCCTCCCGGGGAAGGACTGCCCGTTCCATGATCTCGCCATCACGGTTGACAACTCCATTGTTTCCTCCTCCCAGAGCGCTAAGAACCTTGGCGTGATCCTGGACAACACCCTGTCGTTCTCAACTAACATCAAGGCGGTGGCCCGTTCCTGTAGGTTCATGCTCTACAACATCCGCAGAGTACGCCCCTGCCTCACACAGGAAGCGGCGCAGGTCCTAATCCAGGCACTTGTCATCTCCCGTCTGGATTACTGCAACTCGCTGTTGGCTGGGCTCCCTGCCTGTGCCATCAAACCCCTACAACTCATCCAGAACGCCGCAGCCCGTCTGGTGTTCAACCTTCCCAAGTTCTCTCACGTCACCCCGCTCCTCCGCTCTCTCCACTGGCTTCCAGTTGAAGCTCGCATCCGCTACAAGACCATGGTGCTTGCCTACGGAGCTGTGAGGAACGGCACCGCAGTACCTCCAGGCTCTGATCAGGCCCTACACCCAAACAAGGGCACTGCGTTCATCCACCTCTGGCCTGCTCGCCTCCCTACCACTGAGGAAGTACAGTTCCCGCTCAGCCCAGTCAAAACTGTTCGCTGCTCTGGCCCCCCAATGGTGGAACAAACTCCCTCACGACGCCAGGACAGCGGAGTCAATCACCACCTTCCGGAGACACCTGAAACCCCACCTCTTCAAGGAATACCTAGGATAGGATAAGTAATCCTTCTCACCCCCCTCCCCCTTAATGATTTAGATGCACTATTGTAAAGTGGCTGTTCCACTGGATGTCAGAAGGTGAATTCACCAATTTGTAAGTCGCTCTGGATAAGAGCGTCTGCTAAATGACTTAAATGTAAAATGTAAATGTACTGGTGGCCCACCTTGTTGAGGATGTGTGATTCTATGTCCTTCCTGTTCGGTGTGCGCCTACAGAGTAAGGCTCCTAGGCACCTGCCACGCAGGGAAGTTATACAACCCTCCCCGCTCCACAACGGCCATGGACCCTTCTATCGGTGGATTTTCATACCGACCTTGCCCCCTCTCAGGGGAACACTACGATCCTGGTCGTTGTGGATCGGTTCTCTAAGTCCTGTCGTCTTATCCCGCTGCCCGGTCTCCCTACGGCCCTGCAGACTGCGGAGGCTCTTTTCACCCATGTCTTCCGGCACTACGGGGTGCCCGAGGATATTGTTTCTGATCGGGGTCCCCAGTTTACCTCCCGTGTGTGGAAGGCATTTATGGAACGCTCTGGGGGTCTCGGTCAGCCTGACCTCAGGGTATCACCCGGAGAGTAATGGGCAAGTGGAGAGAGTGAACCAGGAGGTGGGTAGGTTTCTGCGGTCATATTGCCGGGACCGGCCAGGGGAGTGGGCGAGATACATCCCCTGGGCAGAAATGGCCCAGAACTCACTAAGCCACTCCTCTACTAACATGTCACCATTTGAGTGTGTGTTAGGGTACCAGCCGGTCCTGGCACCATGGCATCAGAGCCAGACTGAGGCTCCTGCGGTGGAGGAGTGGGTGCAGCGCTCTAAGGAGACCTGGAGGGCCGTCCAGGAGTCATTACGCCAGGCGAGTGGACGGCAGAAGAAGAGCGCTGACCGTCACCGCAGTGAGGCCCCCGTGTTTGCACCGGGGGACAGGGTCTGGCTCTCGACCCGAAACCTGCCCCTCCGCTTGCCCTGCCGGAAGCTGGGTCCGCAGTGTGTAGGGCCATTTAAAGTCCTGAGGAGAATAAACGAGGTTTGTTATCGATTATTACTTCCTTCGTATTATCGCATTAACCCCTCGTTTCATGTGTCTCTCCTCAGGCCGGTGGTAGCTGGTCCCATGCAGGAAGGTGAGGTTCCGGAGGTCCCTCCGCCCCCTCTGGACATCGAGGGGTCCCCGGCGTACACGATACGAGCTATTCTGGACTCAAGACGCCGGGTGAGGGGCCTGCAGTACCTCGTTGACTGGGAGGGGTACGGTCCGGAGGAGAGGTGCTGGGTCCCGGTGGGGGATATTCTGGATCCATCTATGTTGAGAGAGTTCCATCGCCTCCATCCGGATCGCCCTGCGCCTCGGCTCCGGGTCGTCCCCGTAGGCCGGCGCCGTAAAGTGCGCTGCGGAACTGCGCGCCAGTGGGGCGCTGTCACGAATGTTACTGACGTTGGCT
>NW_027014691.1:0-13027 GCF_036934945.1 Oncorhynchus masou masou | reverse complement strand
GAGGACAATACAGTGCCACTGACACTGCCTGCAACGGAAAAATGCGGTCTCTCCTTTGCTGCAGCCGAGAGTGAGTAAAACATTTAAGCGTGTTAACCCTCGCAAGGCTGCAGGCCCAGGCGGCTCCCCAGCCGCGCGCCCTCAGAGCATGCGCAGACCAGCTGGCTGGTGTGTTTGCGGACATATTCAGTCAAATCCCCTATACCAGTCTGCTGTTCCCACATGCTTCAAAAGGGCCACCATTGTTCCTGTTCTGAAAGCTAAGGTAACTGAGCTAAACGACTACCGCCCATGCCCTCACTTCCGTCATCATGAAGTGCTTTGAGAGACTAGTCAAGGACCGTATCACCTCCACCCTACCTGACACCCTAGACCCACTCCCAATTTGCTTACAGCTCAAATAGGTCCACAGACGATGCAATCTCAACCACACTGCACACTGCCTAACCCATCTGGACAAGAGGAATACCTATGTGAGAATGCTGTTCATCGACTACAGCTCGGCATTCAACACCATAGTACCCTCCAAGCTCGTCATCAAGCTTTCCGAGACCCTGGGTCTCGACAACTGGGTACTGGACTTCCTGACGGGCCGCCCCCAGGTGGTGAGGGGTAGGTAACAACATCTCCTCCCAGCTGATCCTCAACACTGGGGCCCCACAAGGGTGCGTTCTGAGCCCTCCTCCTGTACTCCCTGTTCACCCACGGCTGCGTGGCCGCACGCCTCAACTCAATCATCAAGTTTGCGGACGACACAACAGGCTTGATTACCAACAACGAGCAGACGGCCTACAGGGAGGAGGTGAGGGGGCCCTCGGAGTGTGGTGTCAGGAAAATAACCTCCTGCTCAACGTCAACAAAACTAGGGAGATGATTGTGGACTTCAGGAAACAGCAGAGGAACACCCCCCTATCCACATTGATGGAACAGTAGTGGAGAGAGTAGCAAGTTTAAGTTCCTCGGCATACACATCACAGACAAACTAGGGTGGTCCACTCACATAGACAGCATCGTGAAGAAGGCGCAGCAGCGCGCTTCAACCTCAGGAGGCTGAAGAAATTCGGCTTGTCACCAAAAGCACTCACAAACTTCTACAGATGCACAATCGAGAGCATCCTGGCGGGCTATATCACCGCCTGGTACGGCAACTGCTCCGCCCTCAACCGTAAGGCTCTCCAGAGGGTAGTGAGGTCTGCACAACACATTACCGGGGGCAAACTACCTGCCCTCCAGGACACCTACACCACCCGATGTTACAGGAAGGCCATAAAGATCATCAAGGACATCAACCACCCGAGCCACTGCCTGTTCACCCCGCTATCATCCAGAAGGCGAGGTCAGTACAGGTGCATCAAAGCTGGGACAGAGAGACTGAAAAACAGCTTCTATCTCAAGGCCATCAGAATGTTAAACAGCCACCACTAACATTGAGTGGCTGCTGCCAACACACTGACACTGACTCAACTCCAGCCACTTTAATAATGGGAATTGATGGGAAATGATGTAAATATATCACTAGCCACTTTAAACAATGCTACCTTATATAATGTTACTTACCCTACATTATTCATCTCATATGCATACGTATATACTGTACTCTATATCATCGACTGCATCCTTATGTAATACATGTATCACTAGCCACTTTAACTATGCCACTTTGTTTACATACTCATCTCATATGTATATACTGTACTCGATACCATCTACTGTATCTTGCCTATGCTGCTCTGTACCATCACTCATTCATATATCCTTATGTACATATTCTTTATCCCCTTACACTGTGTATAAGACAGTAGTTTAGGAATTGTTAGTTAGATTACTTGTTGGTTATTACTGCATTGTCGGAACTAGAAGCACAAGCATTTCGCTACACTCGCATTAACATCTGCTAACCATGTGTATGTGACAAATAAAATTTGATTTGATTTGACAAACTGAAATGGTCCACCCACACAGACAGTGTGGCGAAGAAGGCGCAATAGCGCTTCTTCAACCTCAGGAGGCTGAATACATTTGGCTTGTCACCTAAAACCTTCACAAACTTTTACAGATACACAATTGAGAGCATCCTGTTGGGCTGTATCACCACCTGGTACAGAAACTGCTCTGCCCACAACCGCAGGGCTCTCCAGAGGGTGGTGTGGTCTGCCCAACTCACCACTTGGGGCAAATTACCTGCCCTCCAGGACATCAACACCACCCGACGTCACAGGAAGGCCAAAAAGTTCATCAAGGACAACAACCACCCGAGACACTGCCTGTTCACCCCGCTATCATCCAGAAGGCGAGGTCAGTACAGGTGCATCAAAGCAGGGACCGAGAGACTGAAAAACAGCTTCTGTCTCAAGGCTGTCAGACTGTTAAATAGCCATCAATAGCACAGAGAGGCTGTTTCCTATAGACTTGAAATCACTGCCACTTTAATACATGTAACTCTAGTCACTTTAATAATGTCTACATATCTTGCATTACTCATCGTATATCTATATACTGTCTCCTACTGTATATTTTTCTATGCCGCCCTGAAATTGCTTGTCTGTATATTTTTGTATTCTTAATTCCATTCCTTTACTAGATTGTGTGTATTGGGTATATGTTGTGTAATTGTTAGATATTACTTGTTAGATATTACTGCACTGCCGGAGATAGAAGCGCAGGCATTACTCTACACCCACAGTAACATCTGCTAATCATGCGTATGTGACCGATACAATTTGATTTGATTTGTTGTACTATTCTATATCTTTTAACCGAATTGAAACCATTTCATCATTTCCAAACTCAGTATTAACCACAAGTATCTGAAACAAGATAGCAACATGCAAAGTACAAAGTGGAGCAACAAAGTCCAGGGAGGTAAGATGAAAAGGCAGACCGTTCCTGTATATCTGAGGGGGGAGGGGAGGGGGGACAAAAGGAGGGAGGAAGAGAGGGAGGGGGAATGCTGACGAAGTGAGTGAACAAGAATAGACTTTTTGCTGAGGTAGGTAGAGCACGTGGAAAACATGAGGAAGGGTTGAGCACAAATGAGAGGAGAGAAGGCGAGCTACCAGAGGAGGAGAAAGGGAGGAGGAGAAGAGCATTGGAGCATTAGATTAGATGAAAGGTACCAGATTGGGGGGACAGAGAGCAGATGGAAAGACACACAGGTGGACTGAAACAGACACATAGAAACAGATACATAGACTGAGTCACGGACAAAGGCAGAGAGAGAGAAAGAGACAGAGAGCAACACAATACCTTATTACCAATTAGTCCTGTAGCGCTCGAGTCGGACATGCTTCTACTGCTGCTCTCTCTTCCCCCTCCATCTCACACATGCAGACCCCCCCTCCTGGTGGAACTGTGTTTAGAACCCCTCCCTTTACATTACTCATATTCCCATTGTTTACAATACATCTTCCTCTATATAATAACACTCTATGATCTCTTAATGATAACTGTCTATGTGATAACGCTCTATGTCATAACTCTCTATGTGATAACTGTCTATGTGATTACTCTCTGTGATAAATGTCAATGTGATAACTTTCTATGTGATACATGTCTATGTGATAACGCTCTATGTGATAACTCTCTATGTGTACCTGTCCATGCGACAACGCTCTATGTGATAACTGTCTATATGATAATGCTCTATGTGATTACTGCCTATGTGATAACGCTCTGTGTGATAACTGTCCATGTGATAACTCTCTATGTGATAACGCTCTATGTGATAACGCTCTATGTGATAACTCTCTATACGATAGCTCTCTATATGATAACTGTCAATATGATAACACTCTACAGGATAACTCTCTACATGATAGCTCCCTATATGATAACTGTGTATATGATAACACTCTACTCTCTATGTGATAACTCTCTGAATGATAACAGTCTATGTGAAACCTCTCGATATGATAACTCTCTATGTAAAAACTGTCTATATAATAACTATATATGTGATAACTGTCTAAATAATAACGATATATGTGATAACTCTCTATGTGATAACGGTCTATATAATAACTATATACGTGATAACTCTATATGTGATAACTGTCTAAATAATAACTATATATGTGATAACTCTCTATGTAATAACTGTCTATATATTAACTATATATGTGATAACTCTATGTAATAACTATATATATGTCTATGTGACTGTCTATGTGATAACTGTATATGTGATAATTGTCTATATGATAACTCTTTATATGATAACTCCCTATATGATACTCTATATATGATAACTCTGTACATATGATAACTCTCTATATGTTAACGCTCTATGTGATAACTCTCTATGCAATAACGCTCTATGTGATAACTGTCTATATGATAATGCTCTATGTGATAACTTTCTATGTAATAACTGTCTATATGATAGCACTCTATGTGATAACTCTCTATGTGATAAATGTCTATGTGATAACGCTCTATGTGATAACTCTCTGTGTGATAACGCTCTATGTGATAATTCTCTATGTGATAACGCTCTATGTGATAACTGTCTATATGATAATGCTCTATGTGATAACTCTCTATGTGATAATGCTCTATGCGATAACTCTCTATGTGATAGCTCTCTATGTGATAACTGTCATATGATAACACGTCTACGTGATAACTCTCTATGTGATAACTGTCTATGTGATAACTGTCTATGTGATAACGCTCTATGTGATAACGCTCTATGTGATAACTGTCCATGTGATAGCACTATATATGTGATAACTTTCTATGTGATAACTGTCAATGTGATAATGCTCTATGTGATAACTCTCTATATGATAACTCTATATATGATAACTCTGCACATATGATAACACTCTATATAATAACTGTATATATGTTAACGCTCTATGTGATAACTCTCTATGCAATAACGCTCTATGTGATAACTGTCTATATGATAATGCTCTATGTGATAACTTTCTATGTAATAACTGTCTATATGATAGCACTCTATGTGATAACTCTCTATGTGATAAATGTCTATGTGATAATGCTCTATGTGATAACTCTCTGTGTGATAACGCTCTATGTGATAATTCTCTATGTGATAACGCTCTGTGATAACTGTCTATATGATAATGCTCTATGTGATAACTCTCTATGTGATAATGCTCTATGTGATAATTCTCTATGTGATAGTTCTCTATATTATAACTGTATATGATAACACGTTACATGATAACTCTCTATGTGATAACTGTCTATGTGATAACTGTCTATGTGATAACGCTCTATGTGATAACGCTCTATGTGATAACTGTCCATGTGATAGCACTATATATGTGATAACTTTCTATGTGATAACTGTCTATATGATACTGCTCTATGTGATAACTTTCTATGTAATAACTCTCTATATGATAACTCTCTATGTGATAACTATCTATGTGATAACTATCTATGTAATAACTCTCTATATGATAACTATCTATGTGAAAACTCTAACCAATTCCAGTAGCAGAGAATGGTTGGTATTCATGGGGGAACAAATAGTGGCTTAGCCTAACATGGCGCCTTATTCCTCATGAAGTGCATACCTTCCATAGTGTACTGTAGTGCACTAAATGTAGTGCCCTATATAGGAAATAAGGAGCATTATCTATGGAATAGGGAATCGTTTCAGATTGGCCAACTGCATTCATTAGGCACAGAACCTCCATAACTAAACAAAGAGGGCTAGGTGTTATGTAGCAAAATAACAGTTATATAGTAATGACCAACAGAGAGATGTAGACTATAGTCCATAACAGCCATGATACATTTGCTTTATAGCTCTGCTAATTGGCTGTGTGGTTCACTATCCTTCATCGGCAAAGTGCTGAATTTACAATTCTACTACGGCGACAGCCTGGTCCTACCTCTATTGCTTCCAGCATTCCCACTCTCTTATAGACACAGACAAAGACACAGACAGAAAGCAGGGCAGGTTTCAGTGTTTCAGTTTGACAAAGAGGTGATGCATGGAGCTATAGAGATGCAGGGGGTGAGTCAGCATCATGGAGCTATAGAGATGCAGGGGATGAGTCAGCATCATGGAACTATAGAGATGCAGGGGATGAGTCCGCATCATGGATCTATAGAGATGCAGGGGGTGAGTCAGCTTCATGGAACTATAGAGTTGCAGGGGATGAGTCAGCATCATGGAACTATAGACTATGGAATGAGGTAGCATCATGGAACTATAGAGTTGCAGGGGATGAGTCAGCATCATGGAGCTATAGAGATGCAGGGGATGAGTCAGCATCATGGAGCTATAGAGATGCAGGGGGTGAGTCAGCATCATGGAGATATAGAGTTGCAGGTGATGAGTCAGCATCATGGACCTATAGAGTTGCAGGGGATGAGTCAGAATCATGGAGCTATAGAGATGCAGGGGGTGAGTCAGCATCATGGAACTGTAGAGTTGCAGAGGATGAGTCAGCATCATGGAACTAGAGTTGCAGGGGATGAGTCAGCATCATGGAACTATAGAGTTGCAGGGGATGAGTCAGCATCATGGAACTATAGAGTATGGGAAGAGTCAGCATCATGTAACTATAGAGATGCAGGGGATGAGTCAGCATCATGGAGCTATAGAGATGCAGGGGATGAGTCAGCATCATGGAACTATAGAGATGCAGGGGATGAGTCCGCATCATGGATCTATAGAGATGCAGGGGGTGAGTCAGCATCATTGAACTATAGAGTTGCAGGGGATGAGTCAGCATCATGGAGCTATAGAGTTGCAGGTGATGAGTCAGCATCATGGAACTATAGAGTTGCAGGGGATGAGTCAGCATCATGGAGCTATAGAGATGCATGGGGTGAGTCAGCATCATGGAACTATAGAGTTGCAGGGGATGAGTCAGCATCATGGAACTATGGAGTTGCAGGGGATGAGTCAGCATCATGGAACTATAGAGTATGGGAAGAGTCAGCATAATGGAGCTATAGAGATGCAGGGGATGAGTCAGCATCATGGAACTATAGAGATACAGGGGATGAGTCATCATCATGGAGCTTTAGAGTTGCAGGGGATGAGTCAGCATCATGGAGCTATAGAGATGCAGGGGGTGAGTCAGCATCATGGAGCTATAGAGTTGCAGGGGATGAGTCAGCATCATGGAGCTATAGAGATGCAGGGGGTGAGTCAGCATCATGGAACTATAGAGTTGCAGGGGATGAGTCAGAATCATGGAGCTATAGAGATGCAGGGGGTGAGTCAGCATCATGGAACTGTAGAGTTGCAGAGGATGAGTCAGCATCATGGAACTATAGAGTTGCAGGTGATGAGTCAGCATCATGGAACTATAGAGTTGCAGGGGATGAGTCAGCATCATGGAGCTATAGAGATGCAGGGGGTGAGTCAGCATCATGGAACTATAGAGTTGCAGGGGATGAGTCAGCATCATGGAACTATAGAGTTGCAGGGGATGAGTCAGCATCATGGAACTATAGAGTATGGGAAGAGTCAGCATAATGGAGCTATAGAGATGCAGGGGGTGAGTCAGCATCATGGAGCTATAGAGATGCAGGGGATGAGTCAGCATCATGGAACTATAGAGTTGCAGGGGATGAGTCAGCATCATGGAACTATAGAGTTGCAGGGGATGAGTCAGCATCATGGAGCTATAGAGATGCAGGGGATGAGTCAGCATCATGGAACTATAGAGTTGCAGGGGATGAGTCAGCATCATGGAGCTATAGAGATGCAGGGGATGAGTCAGCATCATGGAACTATAGAGTTGCAGGGGATGAGTCAGCATCATTGAGCTATAGAGATGCAGGGGATGAGTCAGCATCATGGTACTATAGAGTATGGTATGAGTCAGCATCATGGAACTATAGAGTTGCAGGGGATGAGTCAGCATGATGAAGCTATAGAGATGCAGGGGGTGAGTCAGCATCATGGAACTATAGAGATGCAGGGGATGAGTCAGCATCATGGAGCTATAGAGATGCAGGAGTTGAGTCAGCATCATGGAACTATAGAGTTGCAGGGGATGAGTCAGCATCATGGAGCTATAGAGATGCAGGGGATGAGTCAGCATCATGGAGCTATAGAGTTGCAGGGGATGAGTCAGCATCATGGAACTATAGAGTTGCAGGGGGTGAGTCAGCATCATGGAATTATAGAGTTGCAGGGGATGTGTCAGCATCATGGAGCTATAGAGATGCAGGAGTTGAGTCAGCATCATGGAACTATAGAGTTGCAGGGGATGAGTCAGCATCATGGAGCTATAGAGATGCAGGGGATGAGTCAGTATCATGGAGCTATAGAGTTGCAGGGGATGAGTCAGCATCATGGAACTATACAGTTGCAGGGGGTGAGTCAGCATCATGGAATTATAGAGTTGCAGGGGATGTGTCAGCATCATGGAGCTATAGAGATGCAGATGATGAGTCAGCATCATGGAACTATAGAGATGCAGGGGATGATTCAGCATCATGGAGCTAAAGAATTGCAGGGGATGAGTCAGCATCATGGAACTATAGAGATGCAGGGGATGAGTCAGCATCATGGAGCTATAGAGCTGCAGGGGATGAGTCAGCATCATGGTGCTATAGAGATGCAGGGGATGAGTCAGCATCATGAAGCTATAGAGTTGCAGGGGATGAGTCAGCATCATCCTATAGTGAGAGATGTACATTTATGTTACATTTTAGTTATTTAGCAGACGCTCTTATCCAGAGTGATTTAACGGAGTGGGTGGAAACATTTTTGTCAGTTATCAGTTGCAGCCTTCGTCCGCCATTCCAGATGGCACTCCTGTATCCACATGGTCAGCCATTGAGGACTTTTGGCTTTGTAACTGGAGTTGTCCATCTCTTGACTGGCTGCCCGCCAGGGTTTGAAAGCCCAGTCTAACCTACATTTTCTCTTAACCTTGGGTGGGCCCAGCCGAAACTGAACTTGCATGGGCAGGTGTGTCACTCCCTGAGGTTGCACGCAAGGCAAAGTAACGCAAAGCAGAGCAGAGCAAGGCTGAGCAACACAAGGCAGAGCAGAGCAAGGCAGAGCAGAGCAAGGCAGAGCAGAGCAAGGCAGAGCAACGCAAGGCAGTGCAGAGCAAGGCAGAGCAACGCAAGGCAGAGCAGAGCAAGGCAGAGCAGAGCAAGGCAGAGCAGAGCAAGGCAGAGCAGAGCAAGGCAGAGCAGAGCAAGGCAGAGCAACGCAAGGCAGTGCAGAGCAAGGCAGAGCAACGCAAGGCAGAGCAGAGCAAGGCAGAGCAACGCAAGGCAGAGCAGAGCAAAGCAGAGCAACGCAAGGCAGAGCAGAGCAAGGCAGAGCAACGCAAGGCAGTGCAGAGCAAGGCAGAGCAACGCAAGGCAGAGCAGAGCAAGGCAGAGCAATGCAAGGCAGAGCAGAGCAAGGCAGAGCAACGCAAGGCAGAGCAGAGCCAGGCAGAGCAAGGCAGAGCAGAGCAAGGCAGAGCAGAGCAAGGCAGAGCAACACAAGGCAGAGCAGAGCAAGGCAGAGCAGAGCCAGGCAGAGCAAGGCAGAGCAACACAAGGCAGAGCAGAGCAAGGCAGAGCAGAGCAAGGCAGAGCAGAGCAACACAAGGCAGAGCAGAGCAAGGCAGAGCAGAGCTTGGCAGAGCAAGGCAGAGCAGAGCAAGGCAGAGCAGAGCAAGGCAGAGCAACACAAGGCAGAGCAGAGCAAGGCAGAGCAGAGCAAGGCTGAGCAACACAAGGCAGAGTAGAGCAAGGCAGAGCAGAGCAAGGCAGTGCAGAGCAATGCAGAGCAACGCAAGGCAGAGCAGAGAAATGCAGAGCAAAGTGAAGCAAACCCACTACCACTACATGTACACATGTACACACCCACTAATGCACACAAGCATGCGGGCCTTACGAGCAAACACACACACAGACAAACACACACACAAACAAACACACCAGCTCTGTTGTTCCTGGCCTTGACCAAGTTCTGTCGAGGGCTAAAGCCTGTGGCTATCCCACTAAGGCTGCCCCAGGCATAGCCAGGACCCTACTTTAGATGAGGCCCATTAACCTGGTAATATTCTCCTGCCCACTCTCCCTCTCATTCAACTCTGGCTGCTTAAGAATAAAGTGCACTCAGCCCATCAACCACTTTCAGCTGAAATGTCTCAGAGCTATATTTTTATGTATGTGTTGCATTCAAACACACACACACACACATGCCGAACACACACGCACACACGCAGCACACACACACGCACACACGCACGCACACACACACACACACACACACACACACACACACACACACACACACACACACACACACACACACACACAGACACACACACACACACATACACACACATACACACACACACATTAGTAAAGAACAGCAAGCTCCTTCAAAAGCCTTGGTCTTAGAACAGAGAAGATGGGATGACTATTTGCATCATTAGTGTTGTGCTGGAAGAGCTACTGAAGCGCAGAGGAGTTCTAACGCACTCAGAGGAGTTCTAACTCACTCAGAGGGAGGGGAATGAGAGAAGAAGAAAAATAGCGAATGAGGGAAAAACAGAGTGAAAAGGAGGGAGTGAGGTGGCATGGAGAGTGGCGGGATGGAGAGAAACAGAGAGAGAGAGAGAAAGAAACAGAGAGAGAAAAAGGATGGAGGGAGGAAGCAGGGAGAGTGGTGGGATGTAGAGAGAGAAGGGGAGAGAGAGGGGGGAGAGAGAGAGAGAAACAGAGAGGAAGCAGGGAGAGTGGTTGGATGGAGAGAAAGCGAGAGAGAGAAGGGGAGAGAGAGAGAAACAGAGAGAGAAAAAGATGGAGGGAGGAAGCAGGGAGAGTGGTGGGATGGAGAGAGAAGGGAAGAGAGAGAGAAAGAGAGAGAGAGAGAGAGAGAAAAGGGAAGAGAGAGAAGAGAAGAGAGAGGTAGAGAAGGGGAGAGAGAGACACAGAGAGAGAAGTAAAAAGGAGAGAGTGGGGTAGCAGGGAGAGTGGTGGGATAGAGTGAAAGAGAGAAAGTGGGGGAGAGAGAGAAAAAAAGAGAGAGTTTCAGTAGATCTCAGCAGCCGAAGGACTGGAGACTGAAAACGGCATATTTTTTTTTGCTGTGAGTTGGTTTTTCTAAATATAGCCTCCCTCCATTCTCCTTCCTCTCCTCCTCTCTTCTCCCTGGTACCGCGCATATCTGAACACCCGTGACAATCCTTGGAAGCTGGGTGGATAGGAGGGGTAGGTGGGGGTGGAGGGATTCTAGAAGGATGGCTGGGACTGAGGGTTGTCAAAGTTCACTGCGTATTGTAGAAATCGCTTGAGAGAGAGAGAGAGCATAGTGGAATTGGACGACTCCACACAACTATACCAAATCCACTGAAACCAGATATTTGATCAGACAGTGGACACTGTAGCTGCAGACCTACTGACCAAAAAGATCAGGTCATGTGAAGTCATTATGGCAGTTGCCTCCACTCTAGTCCACAACCCTGGCCTGGGTGTGATTCGACCTGTTCCTCCACTCCAGTCCACAACCCTGGCCTGGGTGTGATTTGACCTGTTCCTCCACTCCAGTCCACATCCCTGGCCTGGGTGTGATTCGACCTGTTCCTCCACTCCAGTCCACAACCCTGGCCTGGGTGTGATTCGACCTGTTCCTCCACTCCAGTCCACAACCCTGGCCTGGGTGTGATTCGACCTGTTCCTCCACTCCAGTCCACAACCCTGGCCTGGGTGTGATTCGACCTGTTCCTCCACTCCAGTCCACAACCCTGGCCTGGGTGTGATTCGACCTGTTCCTCCACTCCAGTCCACAACCCTGGCCTGGGTGTGATTCGACCTGTTCCTCCACTCCAGTCCACAACCCTGGCCTGGGTGTGATTCGACGTGTTCCTCCACTCCAGTCCACAACTCTGGCCTGGGTGTGATTCCGATCCTGTTCCCCCTGTCTTCTATATGAGCTCATGTCTTTGACCATTTCAAATTCATTGAAGCCAGATATACCATCAGACAGTATCTGTGAACACTACACTGTATAGAGATGATCACAGCCAGTTAGTCATTAGGACAGTTGCCTTCACTCCAAAGACCTGTATGTGATTTGACATGTTCCTTTCATCTTTTATGAGCTCATTACACTACTTCACACTACTGAGTTGTCTGTAGACCCTGCCACATATGTCTCGTGTCTGAGCCGTTGAATTTCGAGCTCACTTTGTCTCTATACTGACATTTTGCTTGTTTGATTGCCTTGCTGAGAGAATAACTACACTGTTTGTATTTGGCTACATACCCAGTCACCTTTCCATGGTTAAATGCGGTGGTTCGTGCTTTCAGTTTTGTGCGAATGCCGCCATCTATTCGCGGTTTCTGGTTAGGGTAGGTTTTAATAGTCACAGTGGATACAACATCTCTTATGCTCTTCCTTAGAAACTCACTCACAGTATCAGCGTATAAATCTATTTTATTCTCTGAGGCTACCCGGAACATGCCACAGTCCGCGTGATCAAGACAATCTTGAAGCGTGAATTCCGATTGGTCAGACCAGCGTTGAATGAGTCCTCATCAGGGTACATCCTGTTTGAGTTTCTGCCTATAGGAAGGGAGGAGCAAAACTGGCAAAACACTGGATCACTGCTACTCCAACTTCCGCGATGCATACATGGGTCTCCCCCGCCCTCCCTTTGGCAAATCTGACCACGACTCCATTTTGCTCCTTCCTTCCTATCGGAGCATGAGGTATCCCGTATGTACAACTAAAAAAACTTAGAAACTTGAAACACAGACACACACAAACAAACAGACACACACACGTCTGCCTGTATGCCCGCTGTTAAATAGGTGTCTCTTCTCCAGTTACGGCTAGAAATATTCCTGATGCAATTATTATTTTTATTTTTTCCACTTTTTATTTTTTAACCATTATTTAACTAGGCAAGTCAGTTAACAACCAATTCTTATTTACAATGACGGCCTACCCCGGCCAAACCCGGACAACGCTGGGCCAGTTGTGCCCCGCTCTATGGGACTCCCAATCACGGTCGGATGTGATACAGCCTGGATGATTCATCAGGAAGAAACATTTAATGAATAAGGC
>NW_027014690.1:2500-7500 GCF_036934945.1 Oncorhynchus masou masou | reverse complement strand
GTTGCTGATATCTTGCTACCAGGCAGGTGGGTGTTGCTGGTATCTTGCCACCAGGCAGGTGGGTGTTGCTGGTATCTTGCCACCAGGCAGGTGGGTGTTGCTGGTACCTTGATAATCAGGAAGGTGGGTGTTGCTGGTATCTTGCTACCAGGCAGGTGGGTGTTGCTGGTATCTTGCTACCAGGCAGGTGGGTGTTGCTGGTATCTTGCTACCAGGCAGGTGGGTGTTGCTGGTATCTTGCTACCAGGCAGGTGGGTGTTGCTGGTATCTTTCTACCAGACAGGTGGGTGTTGCTGGTATCTTGCTACCAGGCAGGTGGGTGTTGCTGGTATCTTGCTACCAGGCAGGTGGGTGTTGCTGGTATCTCGCTACCAGGCAGGTGGGTGTTGCTGCTATCTTCCTTCCCGGGTAGGTGGGTGTTGCTGGTATCTTGCTGCCAGGCAGGTGGGTGCTGCTGGTATCTTCCTACCAGGTAGGCGGGTGCTGCTGGTATCTTCCTACCAGGTAGGTGGTTGTTCCTGGTATCTTGCTACCAGGTAGGCGGGTGCTGCTGGTATCTTCCTGCCAGGTAGGCGGGTGCTGCTGGTATCTTCCTACCAGGTAGACGGGTGCTGCTGGTATCTTGCTACCAGGTTGGCAGGTGCTGCTGGTATCTTGCTACCAGGTAGGCGGGTGCTGCTGGTATCTTCCTACCAGATAGACGGGTGCTGCTGGTATCTTCCTGCCAGGTAGGCGGGTGCTGCTGGTATCTTCCTGCCGGGCATGCGGGTGCTGCTGGTATCTTCCTGCCGGGCAGGCGGGTGCTGCTGGTATCTTCCTGCCGGGCATGCAGGTGCTGCTGGTATCTTCCTGCCGGGCATGCAGGTGCTGCTGGTATCTTCCTGCCGGGCAGGCGGGTGCTGCTGGTATCTTCCTGCCAGGTAGGCGGGTGCAGCTCTCATTCAAAAACACATCAGGAGAAGAAATAAAGGAAAATAAGTGTATGGTTCGCGTGACTGACCTGTTTCTATAGCAACTGCCATTAGGCGCCAGGCCAGTTAGTTGATTCATTGTGACAGACTGCTGGTTTTGTGTTTTTGGGGCCTGCAATCCCAAATGGCCTCCTATTCCCTTCATAGAGTAGTGCTCTTGATCAGGGTCCTGGTCTTATGCGTAGTGCACTACAGTATATAGTGATCCATTTGGGATGCAGGTGTTATTTCCCCTCCAGCCTCATGCCTCCATGTCAACCACTATTCTACATGACTAATTTAGAGTTTGGATGCAATTTGCCGTTCACGTGAAATAACAGAGTATATAACGGCACAATTGTGTACTGTGAGCTTCGTTTTTGATAGATTTTACACCTGATTAAGGCTGTGTTATTGATAGACTTTACACCTGATTAAGGCTGTGTTATTGATAGACTTCATACCTGATTAAGGCTGTGTTATTGATTGATTAAGGCTGTGTTATTGATAGACTTTACACCTAATTAAGGCTGTGTTATTGATAGACTTTACACCTGATTAAGGCTGTGTTATTGATAGACTTTACACCTGATTAAGGCTGTGTTATTGATTGATTAAGGCTGTGTTATTGATAGACTTTACACCTGATGAAGGCTGTGTTATTGATAGACTTTACCCCTGATTAAGGCTGTGTTATTGATTGATTAAGGCTGTGTTATTGATAGACTTTACACCTGATGAAGGCTGTGTTATTGATAGACTTTACACCTGATTAAGGCTGTGTTATTGATAGACTTTACACCTGATTAAGGCTGTGTTATTGATTGATTAAGGCTGTGTTATTGATGGATTTTACACCTGATTAAGGCTGTGTTATTGATAGACTTTACACCTGATTAAGGCTGTGTTATTGATGGATTTTACACCTGATTAAGGCTGTGTTATTGATAGACTTTACACCTGATTAAGGCTGTGTTATTGATAGACTTTACACCTGATTAAGGTTGTGTTATTGATAGACTTTACACCTGATTAAGGTTGTGTTATTGATAGACTTTCCACCTGATTAAGGCTGTGTTATTGATAGATTTTACACCTGATTAAGGCTGTGTTATTGATAGACTTTTACACCTGATTAAGGCTGTGTTATTGATAGACTTTACACCCCGTTAAGGCTGTGTTATTGATAGATTTTACACCTGATTAAGGCTGTGTTATTGATAGATTTTACACCTGATTAAGGCTGTGCTATTGATAGATTTTACACCTGATTAAGGCTGTGTTATTGATAGATTTTACTAGTTAAAGGGCTGTGTTATTGATAGACTGCCTGATTAAGGCTGTGTTATTGATAGACTTTACACCCGATGAAGGATGTGGTGCCGAAGAGGATGATGTTTTACATGCTCCTGACCAATTGTGCTATTTGGTCGTTTTCTCTGCGTTGTTTGTAACTTTGTTTTAAAAACGTATTGTATTATTATATTTTGTACATAATGTTGCTGCTACTGTCTCTTATGACAGAAAATGCTTCTGGACATCAGAACTGGGATTACTCACCTCGAACTGGAATAAGCTTTTCCTTGAGCAGTCCGGCCAGAAAGATACTGCTCTCCAGGGATCAGGCCCAGATCCCCGTCATTTGAGTGAAAGAAAAGACGGAGGAAGGAGGGGCATGATCGGGCTGCTGCTGAGAACCCGTAGGCGACGGAAGTAAACTTCCACCCTTCCGTTCTACCTGCTAACATGAAATCATTGGAAAATAAAATTGATGACCTACGATTACAATTATTCTACCAGAACTAATAGCTTATGTTTCACCTGCAGTCGCGGCTGAACGACGGACGGAGAATAAAGAAACTGGCTGGGTTTTCAGCACCGACAGAACAGAGAAGCTACGTCTGGTAAGACGGAGTGGGGGTGTGTGTCTATTTGTCAATAACAGCTGGTGTGCGATGTCTAATATTAAATAAGTCTCGAGGTGTGCTCGTCTGAGGTAGAGTACCTTATGATAAGCTGTAGACCACACTATCTACCAGGAAGTTCTCATCTATATTTTTCATAGTAGTCTAGACCGATGCTGGCACTAAGACCACTCAAACAGCTGTATAAGGCCAAAAGCAAGCAAGAAAATGCTCATCCACAAGTGGCGCGTTTCTAGTGGCGGGGACTTTAATGCAGGCAAACAATCAGTTTGACCTCATTTCTACCAGCATGTCACATGTGCAGCCAGAGGGAAAAAACTCTAGACCACCTTCACTACACACACAGAGATGCATACAAAGCTCTCCCCCGCCCTCCATTTGGCAAATCTGGCCGTAATTCAATCCTCCTGATTCCTGCTTACAAGCAAAAGCAGCTAAAGCAGGAAGTACCAGTTACTAAGCTCAATATGAAGTGGTCAGATGGCCTGATGCTATACGCTACAGGACTGTTTTGCTATCACAGACTGGAATATGTTCTGCAGTTTATCAATGCCTCCCGGATAGGATTCCTAGACCCACTCCAATTCACATACCTCCCCAACAGATCCACAGATGACGCAATCTCAATCGCACTCCACACTGCCCTTTCCCACCTGGACAAAAGGAACACCTATGTGAGAATGCTGTTCATTAACTATAGCTCACCATTCAACACCATAGTGCCCACGAAGCTCATCACAAAGCTAAGGACACTGGGACTAAACACCTCCCTCTGCAACTGGATCCTGGACTTCCTAACGGGCCACCCCAGGTGGTGAGGGTGACAACAACACGTCTTATTTTTATGTTTTTTTTACCTTTATTTAACCAGGCAAGTCAGTTAAGAACAAAATTCTTATTTTCAATGGCCTGGGAACAGGGGTTACCTGCCTGTTCAGGGTAGAACGACAGATTTGTACCTTGTCAGCTCGGGAGTTTGAACTCACAACCTTCCGGTTACTAGTCCAACGCTGTAACCACTAGGCTACCCTGCCGCCCGTCTGCCAAGCTGATCCTCAACACTGGGGTTCCCTCAGCGGTGTGTCCCTTAGTTCCCTCCTGTATTCCTTGTTCACCCCGACTGCGTGACCAAACATGACTCCAACACCATCATTAAGTTTGCTGTCGACACAACAGTGACCGACAACGATGAGACAGCCTATAGGGAGGAGGTCAGAGATCTGGCTGTGTGGTGCCAGGACAACAACCTCCCCTCAATGTGAGCAAGACAAAGAAGCTGAACGTGGACTACAGGAAAAGGCAGGCCAACAGGCCCCCATTAACATCAACAAGGCTGTAGTGGAGCGGGTCGAGTTTCAAGTTCCTTGGGCGTCCATCACCATCGAACTATCATGGTCCAAACACACCAAGACAGTCATGAAGAGGCACGCCAAAACCTTTACCCCCTCAAGAGACTGAAAATATTTTGCATAGGTCCCCCAGGCCTCTAAATGTTCTACAGCTGCACCGTGAGAGCATCTGACCGGTTGCATCACTGCCTGGTATGGCAACTGCTCGACATCTGACCGTGGGCGCTGCAGAGACATACCCCAAGAGACTTGCAGCTGTTATTGCTGCAAAAGGTGGCTTTACAAAGTATTGGTATTGGGAGGAGTGAATAGTTATGCACACTCAAGTTTTCCGTTATTTCTTTTTCGTTTCACCCCCCAAAATATTTTGCATCTTCAAAGTGGTGGGCATGTTATGGCAAAATCCAAATGATACAAACCCACAAAATTTAATTCCAGGTTGTAAGGCAACAAAATAGGAAAAATGCCAAGGGAGGGGATGAATACTTTTGCAGCCCCCTGTATGTGCTGGTATAATCAGACACCCTCAGGACGAGGAGATTAATTATTACTTTGTCCTGGCTTCTGTGTGTGTTAGGGTTCTAGCCCTACCTGTCCTAATGTTACCTGTCCCTCTCCAGGTGCGACCAGACAGCCTGTGACGGGGAGATATCAGGGGTGGATTACAACAAAGTCTCCATAGAAGAAGTTCTTTTCCCTGGAAGAGTCTGGAGCCCTACTGAAAGTGGCAAGTTCAAGGGTGAGTAGTAAAATGAGTACAGTATTGAAATGAATAC
>NW_027014689.1:0-13030 GCF_036934945.1 Oncorhynchus masou masou | reverse complement strand
TATACACAACCATCCAGGAGACTGTTAAAGGATACCATAGATACACAACCATCCACGAGACTGTTGAAGGATACCATAGATACACAACCATCCAGGAGACTGTTGAAGGATACCATAGATACAACCATCCAGGAGACTGTTGAAGGATACCATAGATACACAACCATCCAGGAGACTGTTGAAGGATACCATATACACAACCATCCAGGAGACTGTTGAAGGATACCATAGATACAACCATCCAGGAGACTGTTGAAGGATACCATATATACAAAAGTATGTGGACACCACTTCAAATGAGTGGATTCGGCCATTTTTCACACACCAGTTGCTGACAGGTGTATAAAATTGTGCACACTGCCATGCAATCTCCATAGACAAACATTTGCAGTAGAATGGCCTTACAGAAGAGCTCAGTGACTTTCAACGTGGCACTGTCATAGGATGCCGTCTTTCCAACAAGTCAGTCCATCAAATTTCTGCCTTGCCAGAGCTTCCCCGGTCAACTCTGAAGTGGAAACATTGCGAAGTGGAAACGTCTAGGATCAACAACGGCTCAGCCGCGAAGTGGTAGGCCACACAAACTCACAGAACGGGACCGCTGAGTACTGAAGCGTATAAAAATCATCTTTCCTCAGTTGCAACTCGGTTGTAACACTCAATACCAAGTTCCAAACTGCCTCTGGAAGCAACGTCAGCACAAGAACTGTTAGTCGGGAACTTCATGAAATGGGTTTCCACGGCCGAGCAGCCACATACAAGTCTAAGATCACCATGCGCAATGCCAAGCGCGTCTGGAGTGGTGTAAAGATCCCCACCATTGGACTCTGGAGCAGTGGAAACACGTTCTCTGGAGTGATAAATCACGCCACCATCTGGCAGTCCGATGGATGAATCTGGGTTTGGAGGATGCCAGAGAACGCTACCTGTCCTAATGCATAGTACCAACTGTAAAGTTTGGTGGAGGAGGAATAATAGTCTGGGGCTGTTTTTCATGGTTTGGGCCCCTTGTTCCTGTGAAGGGTACAATCTTAACGCTACAGCATTCCGATAACATTCCCAGACGATTCTGCGCTTCCAACTTGTGGCAACAGTTTGGGGAAGGCCCTTTCCTGTTTGAGCATGACAATGCCCCCCTGTGCACAAAGCGAGGTCCATACAGATGGTTTATTATGAATCGTGTAAAGAACTTGACTGTCCTGCACAGAGCCCTGAACTCAACACCATTGATCCCCATTGGGATGAATGGAATGCCGACTGCGAGCCAAGCCTAATCGCCCAACATCAGTGGACAGCCTCACTAATGAGCCTATGGCTGAATGGAAGCAAGTCCTCAAGAGCAATGTTCCTACATCTAGTGGAAAGCCTTCCCAGAAGAGTGGAGGCTGTTATAAAGCAGCAATGTTCCTACATCTAGTGGAAAGCCTTCCCAGAAGAGTGGAGGTTGTTATAGCAGCAATGTTCCTACATCTAGTGGAAAGCCTTCCCAGAAGAGTGGAGGCTGATATAGCAGCAATGTTCCTACATCTAGTGGAAAGCCTTCCCAGAAGAGTGGAGGCTGTTATAGCAGCAATGTTCCCATCTAGTGGAAAGCCTTCCCAGAAGAGTGGAGGCTGTTATAGCAGCAATGTTCCTACACGAGTGGTGCAAGCTCCTTCAGAAGAGTGGAGGCTGTTATAGCAGCAATGTTCACATTCTAGTGTGGTGCCTCTCCCAGAAGAGTGGAGGTTGTTATAGCAGCAATGTTCCGCATTTGGTGGAGCCTCCCAGAAGAGTGGAGGCTGTTATAGCAGCAATGTATCCAACATCTAGTGGAAAGCCTTCCCAGAAGAAAGTGGAGGCTGTTATAGCAGTAAAGTGTTCCCTACACTAGGGAAAGCCTCCCAGAAGAGTGGAGGCTGTTATAGCAGCAATGTTCCTACATCTAGTGGAAAGCCTCCCCAGAAAAGTGGAGGCTGTTTGGTATAAAGGGGGACCAATCCCACACGAATACCTGTGGTGGTTTTGGAAATGATGTTTGATGAGCAGCTGTCCACATACTTACATTTACATTTAAGTAATTTAGCAGACGCTCTTTTGGTCATGTAGTGTACATAAGGTCTTTTATAGCTCATTAGTAACCCATACAGGAAACACTCATAAGGTCTTTTATAGCTCATTAGTAACCCATACAGGAAACACTCATAAGGTCTTTTATAGCTCATTAGTAACCCATACAGGAAACACTCATAAGGTCTTTTATAGCTCATTAGTAACCCATACAGGAAACACTCATAAGGTCTTTTATAGCTCATTAATAACCCATACAGGAAACACTCATAAGGTCTTTTATGGCTCATTAGTAACCCATACAGAAACACTCATAAGGTCTTTTATAGCTCATTAGTAACCCATACAGGAAACACTCATAAGGTCTTTTATAGCTCATTAATAACCCATACAGGAAACACTCATAAGGTCTTTTATAGCTCATTAATAACCCATACAGGAAACACTCATAAGGTCTTTTATAGCTCATTAGTAACCCATACAGGAAACACTCATAAGGTCTTTTAGCTCATTAATAACCCATACAGGAAACACTCATAAGGTCTTTTATAGCTCATTAGTAACCCATACAGGAAACACTCATAAGGTCTTTTATAGCTCATTAATAACCCATACAGGAAACACTCATAAGGTCTTTTATAGCTCATTAGTAACCCATACAGGAAACACTCATAAGGTCTTTTATAGCTCATTAGTAACCCACAGGAAACACTCATAAGGTCTTTTATAGCTCATTAATAACCCATACAGGAAACACTCATAAGGTCTTTTATAGCTCATTAATAACCCATACAGAAACACTCATAAGGTCTTTTATAGCTCATTAGTAACCCATACAGAAACACTCATAAGGTCTTTTATAGCTCATTAGTAACCCATACAGGAAACACTCATAAGGTCTTTTATAGCTCATTAGTAACCCATACAGGAAACACTCATAAGGTCTTTTATAGCTCATTAATAACCCATACAGGAAACACTCATAAGGTCTTTTATAGCTCATTAGTAACCCATACAGGAAACACTCATAAGGTCTTTTATAGCTCATTAGTAACCCATACAGGAAACACTCATTAAACAGTACACAGACATTGCAACTGCCGTTGATAATTGCAGACGGGAGTAACATTACCGTGACATAACTAAAATGGTCGTTGGTCTTACCCGTCAAACTGTATGAGAAACTCTGTTTTTAAACGCCGACTGGCATCGTGTTCTCCTTCCCGCCTCTCACAGAGCAGGCTGTCGATCTCATCTGGGAGGACGGCAAACAGACAGGGATATAACGTCAATGAACAGCTACTGTCTGTTCAGTCTCTCAGAAACAAACAACTAGGGTAAAACATTTTTTATTAAAAGCTGTAAAAATGTCCCTTTTTTAGACGACCTGAAAAAAATTCACATAGAAATGTGTGTTATAGATCTGTCACTCTCATTGACAGCCTGTCTAGAAAGCAGTAGATCTGTTCTATGTGAGCTAGTTCTATGCTTCTCGTTCTTATGTTTAGTTTTTCGTCTTTTACTTTCGGTTTTGTACACCAGCTACGAACAGCTGAAAATACAATATTTATGCTTAGGGAAAATATATTTCACAGCGGTTTAGATGGTACAATGATTCTCTACACTATACTTGCTTGTTTAGTCACATAAACTGAAATTAGGCAAAACCTTTGGAATATAAACTACCAGGAAATGGCAGAGTGATTTCTGCATCTTCAACTAGTCCAATTCACCCCTTACTATGTAAAGCGCTTCGAGTACCCCATTATCTAGAAAGTCGCTATAAAAATCCAATCCATTATTACAATTAAGCGAATGTAATGAACGGTCGGTTTCTTTGGACAGACGAAAAGTCTAATCCCTAGACTAACAGCAAAAAAACAATGGAACATGTCAAGTTCAAATGTTAATGTTGGACGTCAGATCACTGATTGATGATATTGAGTAGAGAGTAAAATCACTCAAACCAACCAATGAAGATGATGGCAGGCTGTAGTTCTCTGGCCACAGCAAACAGAGCTCTGACCAGCTTCTCTCCCTCTCCCACCTGGGAAGGAGAGATACAGGTCAGAGGTCACTCAAGTACACCACGAACACTTTACACTGGAAGTTGCAAAGGGCGACTTATAAAGTGGCTTTAAAAGAGTTCATAAAGCAGTTTAAAGACGATCAGTTTAACTATCAATAAACAGATACAACTAGTTAGCTAATCCACTAGTTGGGACATATTTCTACATGGGCCCTGGTCTACAGTAGTCCACTACCCTGGTCTACAGTAGTCCACTACCCTGGTCAACAGTAGTCGACTACCCTGGTCAACAGTAGTCCACTACCCTGGTCAACAGTAGTCCACTACCCTGGTCAACAGTAGTCCACTACCCTATAGACCCTGGTCTACAGTAGTCCACTACCCTGGTCAACAGTAGTCCACTACCCTGGTCAACAGTAGTCCACTACCCTGGTCTACAGTAGTCCACTACCCTGGTCTACAGTAGTCCACTACCCTATAGACCCTGGTCTACAGGAGTCCACTACCCTGGTCTACAGTAGTCCACTACCCTATAGACCCTGGTCTACAGTAGTCCACTACCCTATAGACCCTGGTCTACAGTAGTCCACTACCCTGGTCTACAGTAGTCCACTACCCTGGTCTACAGTAGTCCACTACCCTGGTCTACAGTAGTCCACTACCCTGGTCTACAGTAGTCCACTACCCTGGTCAACAGTAGTCCACTACCCTGGTCAACAGTAGTCCACTACCCTATAGACCCTGGTCAATAGTAGTCCACTACCCTATAGACCCTGGTCTACAGTAGTCGACTACCCTGGTCAACAGTAGTCCACTACCCTATAGACCCTGGTCAATAGTAGTCCACTACCCTATAGACCCTGGTCAACAGTAGTCGATCAATTCTGGTCAACAGTAGTCCACTACCCTATAGACCCTGGTCAATAGTAGTCCACTACCCTATAGACCCTGGTCAACAGTAGTCCACTACCCTGGTCGACAGTAGTCCACTACCCTATAGACCCTGGTCGACAGTAGTCCACTACCCTATAGACCCTGGTCTACAGTAGTCCACTACCCTATAGACCCTGGTCAACAGTAGTCCACTACCCTATAGACCCTGGTCTACAGTAGTCCACTACCCTGGTCTACAGTAGTTCACTACCCTATAGACCCTGGTCAACAGTAGTCCACTACCCTATAGACCCTGGTCTACAGTCCACTACCCTATAGGCCCTGGTCGACAGTAGTCCACTACCCTATAGACCCTGGTCACAGTAGTCCACTACCCTATAGACCCTGGTCTACAGTAGTCCACTACCCTATAGACCCTGGTCACCGTAGTCCACTACCCTATAGACCCTGGTCTACAGTAGTCCACTACCCTATAGACCCTGGTCTACAGTAGTCCACTACCCTATAGACCCTGGTCTACAGTAGTCCACTCACTCCTGGTCAACAGTAGTCCACTACCCTTATAGACTCCTGGTCAACAGTAGTCCACTACCCTATAGACCCTGGTCAACAGTAGTCCACTACCCTGGTCAACAGTAGTCCACTACCCTATAGACCCTGGTCTACAGTAGTCCACTACCCTATAGACCCTGGTCAACAGTAGTCCACTACCCTGGTCAACAGTAGTCCACTACCCTATAGACCCTGGTCTACAGTAGTCTACTACCCTATAGACCCTGGTCAACAGTAGTCCACTACCCTGGTCAACAGTAGTCCACTACCCTATAGACCCTGGTCTACAGTAGTCTACTACCCTATAGACCCTGGTCAACAGTAGTCCACTACCCTGGTCAACAGTAGTCCACTACCCTATAGACCCTGGTCTACAGTAGTCTACTACCCTATAGACCCTGGTCAACAGTAGTCCACTACCCTGGTCAACATTAGTCCACTACCCTATAGACCCTGGTCAACAGTAGTCCACTACCCTATAGACCCTGGTCAACAGTAGTCTACTACCCTATAGACCCTGGTCAACAGTAGTCCACTACCCTGGTCAACAGTAGTCCACTACCCTGGTCTACAGTAGTCCACTACCCTGGTCTACAGTAGTCCACTACCGTATAGACCCTGGTCAACAGTAGTCCACTACCCTGGTCAACAGTAGTCCACTACCCTGGTCAACAGTAGTCCACTACCCTATAGACCCTGGTCAATAATAGTCCACTACCCTATAGACCCTGGTCTACAGTAGTCCACTACCCTGGTCAACAGTAGTCCACTACCCTGGTCAACAGTAGTCCACTACCCTATAGACCCTGGTCAATAATAGTCCACTACCCTATAGACCCTGGTCAACAGTAGTCCACTACCCTATAGACCCTGGTCTACAGTAGTCCACCTCCCTGGTCAACAGTAGTCCACTACCCTATAGACCCTGGTCTACAGTAGTCCACTACCCTATAGACCCTGGTCTACAGTAGTCCACTACCCTATAGACCCTGGTCAATAATAGTCCACTACCCTATAGACCCTGGTCTACAGTAGTCCACTACCCTATAGACCCTGGTCAACAGTAGTCCACTACCCTATAGACCCTGGTCTACAGTAGTTCACTACCCTGGTCACCAGTAGTCCACTACCCTATAGACCCTGGTCAACAGTAGTCCACTACCCTATAGACCCTGGTCAACAGTAGTCCACTACCCTATAGACCCTGGTCAACAGAAGTCCACTACCCTGGTCAACAGTAGTCCACTACCCTATAGACCCTGGTCTACAGTAGTCCACTACCCTATAGACCCTGGTCAACAGTAGTCCACTACCCTATAGACCCTGGTCTACAGTAGTCCACTACCCTGGTCTACAGTAGTGCACTACCCTATATACCCTGGTCTACAGTAGTCCACTACCCTGGTCTACAGTAGTCCACTACCCTATAGACCCTGGTCAACAGTAGTCCACTACCCTATAGACCCTGGTCAACAGTAGTCCACTACCCTATAGACCCTGGTCTACAGTAGTCCACTACCCTATAGACCCTGGTCAAGAGTAGTCCACTACCCTGGTCAACAGTAGTCCACTACCCTGGTCAACAGTAGTCCACTACCCTGGTCAACAGTAGTCCACTACCCTATAGACCCTGGTCAACAGTAGTCCACTACCCTATAGACCCTGGTCAATAATAGTCCACTACCCTATAGACCCTGGTCAACAGTAGTCCACTACCCTATAGACAGTAGTCCACTACCCTGGTCAACAGTAGTCCACTACCCTATAGACAGTAGTCCACTACCCTGGTCAACAGTAGTCCACTACCCTATAGACAGTAGTCCACTACCCTGGTCAACAGTAGTCCACTACCCTATAGACCCTGGTCAACAGTAGTCTACTACCTTATAGACCCTGGTCAACAGTAGTCCACTACCCTATAGACCCTGGTCTACAGTAGTCCACTACCCTATAGACCCTGGTCAACAGTAGTCCACTACCCTGGTCTACAGTAGTCCACTACCCTGGTCTACAGTAGTCCACTACCCTGGTCTACAGTAGTCCACTACCCTGGTCTACAGTAGTCCACTACCCTATAGACCCTGGTCAACAGTAGTCCACTACCCTGGTCTACAGTAGTCCACTACCCTGGTCAACAGTAGTCCACTACCCTGGTCTACAGTAGTCCACTACCCTGGTCAACAGTAGTCCACTACCCTGGTCAACAGTAGTCCACTACCCGGGTCAACAGTAGTCCACTACCCTGGTCAACGGTAGTGCACTACCCAGAGAATAGGGTGCCATTTTGGACACAGTAAATGACCACAGTCTTAAGACTCCTCACCCATTTAGAGGTCAGACTGGAGGCACTGATGTTAAAGAAGGTGGCATGGGACTCCATGGCTACGGCTTTGGCCTGGGTAGAGGGAAAAACAGATCAATCATTATCATGAGAAAGAGGACTCCATGGCTACGGCTTTGGCCTGGGTAGAGGGAAATACAGATCAATCATTATCATGAGAAAGAGGACTCCATTTCTACTGCTTTGGCCTGGGTAGAGGGAAAAACAGATCAATCATTATCATGAGAAAGAGGACTCCATTTCTACTGCTTTGGCCTGGGTAGAGGGAAAAACAGATCAATCATTATCATGAGAAAGAGGACTCCATTTCTACTGCTTTGGCCTGGGTAGAGGGAAAAACAGATCAATCATTATCATGAGAAAGAGGACTCCATTTCTACTGCTTTGGCCTGGGTAGAGGGTCAAAACAGATCAATCATTATCATGAGAAAGAGGACTCCATTTCTACTGCTTTGGCCTGGGTAGAGGGTCAAAACAGATCAATCATTATCATGAGAAAGAGGACTCCATTTCTACTGCTTTGGCCTGGGTAGAGGGTCAAAACAGATCAATCATTATCATGAGAAAGAGGACTCCATTTCTACTGCTTTGGCCTGGGTAGAGGGTCAAAACAGATCAATCATTATCATGAGAAAGAGGACTCCATTTCTACTGCTTTGGCCTGGGTAGAGGGTCAAAACAGATCAATCATTATCATGAGAAAGAGGACCTCATTTTCATTGCTTTGGCCTGCAGAGGTCAAACAGATCAATCATTATCAAGAGAAAGAGGACTCCATTTCTACTGCTTTGGCCTGTAGAGGGTCAAAAACAGATCAATCATTATCATGAGAAAGAGGACTCCATTTCTACTGCTTTGCCTGGTAGAGGGTCAAAACAGATCAATCATTATCATGAGAAAGAGGACTCCATTTCTACTGCTTTGGCCTGGGTAGAGGGTCAAAACAGATCAATCATTATCATGAGAAAGAGGACTCCATTTCTACTGCTTTGGCCTGGGTAGAGGGTCAAAAACAGATCAATCATTATCATGAGAAAGAGGACTCCATTTCTAGTGCTTTGGCCTGGGTAGAGGGTCAAAACAGATCAATCATTATCATGAGAAAGAGGACTCCATTTCTACTGCTTTGGCCTGGGTAGAGGGACAAAAACAGATCAACACACAAGAGAAAGAGGACTCATTTTCACGCTTTGGCCTGGGTAGAGGTCAAAAAACAGATCAATCATTATCATGAGAAAGAGGACTCCATTTCTACTGCTTTGGCCTGGGTCAAAACAGATCAATCATTATCATGAGAAAGAGGACTCCATTTCTAGTGCTTTGGCCTGGGTAGAGGGTCAAAAACAGATCAATCATTATCATGAGAAAGAGGACTCCATTTCTACTGCTTTGGCCTGGGTAGAGGGTCAAACAGATCAATCATTATCATGAGAAAGAGGACCCATTTCTTTACTGCTTTGGCCTGGGTAGAGGGTCAAAACAGATCAATCATTATCATGAGAAAGAGGACTCCATTTCTACTGCTTTGGCCTGGGTAGAGGGACAGAAGAGCTCAATCATTATCATGAGAAAGAGGACTCCATTTCTACTGCTTTGGCCTGGGTAGAGGGTCAAAACAGATCAATCATTATCGTGAGAAAGAGGACTTCATTTCTACTGCTTTGGCCTGGGTAGAGGGTCAAAACAGATCAATCATTATCATGAGAAAGAGGACTCCATTTCTACTGCTTTTTGCCTGGGTAGAGGGTCAAAACAGATCAATCATTATCGTGAGAAAGAGGACTTCATTTCTACTGCTTTGGCCTGGGTAGAGGGTCAAACAGATCAATGATCATGAGAAAGAGGACTCCATTTCTACTGCTTTGGCCTGGGGTAGAGAGACACAATAGATACATTTATTATCATGAGAAAGAGGCATAATGTCATTAACACCATGTGATGTCATTTGATGGTCACAAATGTTTGACTCACCAGCATGGTCTTTCCGTTGCCTGGGGGACCGAAGAGGAGCAGACCTCGTGCCGGGATCTGAGACCAGTGAACAGCTAGAGGGGACCAACACAACACCAAAGACTGGAGTAGAGACAACACCACCATAGACTGGAGTAGAGACAACACTATAGACTGGAGTAGAGACAACACTACTATAGACTGGACTAGAGACAAACACTACTATAGACTGGACTAGAGACAACACTACTATAGACTGGACTAGAGACAACAACACTATAGACTGGAGTAAAGACAACAACACTATAGACTGGACTAGAGAGACAACACTATCGACTGACTAGAGACACCACTACAGACTGGACTAGAACAAACACCACTACAGACTGGACTAGAGACAACACCACCATAGACTGGACTAGAGACAACACCACTATAGACTGGACTAGAGACAACACCACTATAGACTGGACTAGAGACAACACCACTATAGACTGGACTAGAGAAAACAACACTACAGACTGGACTAGAGAAAACAACACTACAGACTGGACTAGAGAAAACAACACTACAGACTGGACTAGAGAAAACAACACTACGGACTGGACTAGAGAAAACAACACTACAGACTGGACTAGAGAAAACAACACTACAGACTGGACTAGAGAAAACAACACTACAGACTGGACTAGAGACAACAACACGATAGACTGGACTAGAGACAACAACACTATAGACTGGACTAGAGACAACACTACAGACTGGACTAGTGGCAACACTATAGACTGGACTAGTGGCAACACTATAGACTGGACTAGTGGCAACACTATAGACTGGACTAGAGACAACACTGTAGACTGGACTAGTGGCAACACTATAGACTGGACTAGAGACAACAATATAGACTAGAAAAGAGACAATACTATAGACTGGACTAGATACAACACCACTATAGACTTGACTAGAGACAACACTATAGACTAGACTAGAGACAACACTATAGACTGGACTAGAGACAACACTATAGACTGGACTAGAGACAACACTATAGACTGGACTAGAGACAACAATATAGACTGGAAAAGAGACAACCCTATAGACTGGACTAGTGGCAACACTATAGACTGGACTAGAGAAAACAACACTACAGACTGGACTAGAGAAAACAACACTACAGACTGGACTAGAGAAAACAACACTACAGACTGGACTAGAGAAAACAACACTACAGACTGGACTAGAGAAAACAACACTATAGACTGGACTAGAGACAACAACACTATAGACTGGACTATGGGCAACACTTATAGACTGGATCAGTGGCAACACTATAGACTGACTAGTGGCAACACTATAGACTGGACTAAAGGCACACTAACGGACAGGCAGCACACCCAAGTAGACCGGACTAGTGGCAACACTATAGACCGGACTAGTGGCAACACTATAGACTGGACTAGTGGCAACACTATAGACTGGACTAGAGACAACACTATAGACTGGACTAGAGAGAACACTATAGACTGGACTAGAGAAAACAACACTATAGACTGGACTAGAGAAAACAACACTATAGACTGGACTAGAGAAAACAACACTACAGACTGGACTAGTGGCAACACTATAGACTGGACTAGTGGCAACACTATAGACTGGACTAGTGGCAACACTATAGACTGGACTAGAGACAACACTATAGACTGGACTAGAGAGAACACTATAGACTGGACTAGAGAAAACAACACTATAGACTGGACTAGAGAAAACAACACTATAGACTGGACTAGAGAAAACAACACTACAGACTGGACTAGAGAAAACAACACTATAGACTGGACTAGAGACAACAACACTATAGACTGGAGTAGAGACAACACTATAGACTGGACTAGAGACAACACTACAGACTGGACTAGAGACAACACTATAGACTGGACTAGTGGCAACACTATAGACTGGACTAGTGGCAACACTATAGACTGGAGTAGAGACAACACTACAGACTGGACTAGAGACAACACAATAGACTGGACTAGAGACAACACTACAGACTGGACTAGATTGAATCGTACTACACCGGCTACGACACTCGTCTTATGTGGCACAGCCGCGAGCTGTCCAGTGACCCGAGCCTACCAGGCGAGCTAAATCACTTCTATGTTCGCTTTGAGGCAAGCAATACTGAGGCATGCATGAGAGCATCAGCTGTCATGGACGACCGTGTGATCACGCTCTAAGTAGCCGACGTGAGTAAGACCTTTAAACAGGTCAACATTCACAAGGTAGTGTGGCCAGACGGATTACCAGGACGTGTACTCCGGGCATGTGCTGACCAACTGGCAGGTGTCTTCACCGACATTTTCAACATGTCACAGATTGAGTCTGTAATACCAACATGTTTCAAGCAGACCACCATAGTCCCTGTGCCCAAGAACACAAAGGCAACCTGCCTAAATGACTACCGACCCGTAGCACTCACGTCTGTAGCCATGAAGTGCTTTGAATGGCTGGTCATGGCTCACATCAACACCATTATCCCAGAAACCCTAGACCCACTCCAATTTCCACACTGCTCTAACAGATCAACAGATGACGCAATATCTATTGCACTCCACACTGCCCTGACCCACCTGGACAAAAGAAACACCTATGTGAGAATGCTTTTCATTGACTACAGCTCATGTAGTAGAAAATCGGATCAAATACAACGCATTACAGAACTTGTGAAGTCAATTCGGCTTTTTAATACAAGAATAAAGCAAGCCGGGAAGGTCCATGGAACACACTCCACTTCCCAGAGCCCCGGCTCCAGTATTTATCCACCTATCTCATATCGGTCCACCCCATATGCAGATATACATATTTCCCTGATTCTTTGTTTATCATTATCTTTTTAGTTCAGGTTTCCCACTTGCTTCCGCCCACTAACACCCACATCTGCTTTCCGTTAGATTATAATAATGGCAAGACCCTCGCTTTGACCTAAACCTCTAACCTATGACCTATGCTTTGACCCTGTAATTAGCTCCATGTGTTCTTTTGTATGTGTGTCTTTATCTCGGATCAGCAGACTGTGTGTTTCCTCTAGTTTTTGGTGTGTCCAGCCGTCTTGGCGCCTACATGTCTCCTTCTCTTCATGTGGTCTGTTTTAATGTTCAGCTATTCTGTACATCTTATGCATTTGTCTATGTGTTATATTTGCTCCCACACTCAGC
>NW_027014688.1:0-13031 GCF_036934945.1 Oncorhynchus masou masou | reverse complement strand
ATGCACCGAGCTGTCTGTTTGAACTACTGGCACACAGCTCGGACACCCATGCATACCCAACAAGACATGCCACTCAGAGGTCTCTTCACAGTCCCCAAGTCCAAGAACAGACAATGGGAGGCGCACAGTACTACATAGAGCCATGACTACATGGAACTCTATTCCACATCAGGTAACTGATACAAGCAGTAGAATCAGATTTTAAAATAACTAATAAAAATATACCTAATGGAACAGTGAGGACAGTGAAGCAACACAAATATAGACACAGCCACATGCATACACACACACAGCTAACATAGGCACTATACACACACGTAGACATGGATTTTGTACTGTGGATATGTGGTAGTGGTAGTGTGTTGTGAAATCCGTGAATGTATTGTAATGTTTTTAAATTTTATAAACTGCCTTAATTTTTGCTGGACCCAGTAAATAGTAGCTGCCTTGGCAGCAGCTAATGAGTTCCCATAATAAATATAAATAAATACCAATACTGAGGTTAACCACAGGATGTTCAAACCCACCATTATAACCATCTATTTTCTGCTTCTTCTGCTTCTACTTCCTCCTGCTCATCTTCTTCTCAGTTCTCCAGTTTGGTTTCACCACGATCTTTGTGGCTGCATTCCCATTGGCTCCTCTACTGGCTCTGCTCAACAACATCATCGAGATACGACTGGACGCCTACAAGTTTGTCACCCAGTGGAGGAGACCCATGCCTGCCAGAGCCACAGACATTGGTCAGTAATACAGCCACAGACATTGGTCAGAAATACAGACACAGATACAGGTCAGTAATACAGACACAGATACAGGTCAGTAATACAGACACAGATACAGGTCAGTAATACAGACACAGATACAGGTCAGTAATACAGACACAGATACAGGTCAGTAATACAGACACAGATACAGGTCAGTAATACAGACACAGATACAGGTCAGTAATACAGACACAGATACAGGTCAGTAATACAGACACAGATACAGGTCAGTAATACAGACACAGATACAGGTCAGTAATACAGACACAGCTACAGGTCAGTAATACAGACACAGCTACAGGTCAGTAATACAGACACAGCTACAGGTCAGTAATACAGACACAGGTCAGTAATACAGACACAGATACAGGTCAGTAATACAGACTCAGATATAGGTCAGTAATACAGACACAGATACAGGTCAGTAATACAGACACAGATACAGGTCAGTAATACAGACACAGCTACAGGTCAGTAATACAGACACAGATACAGGTCAGTAATACAGACTACAGGTCAGTAATACAGACACAGATACAGGTCAGTAATACAGACACAGATACAGGCCAGTAATACAGACACAGATACAGGTCAGTAATACAGACACAGATACAGGTCAGTAATACAGACACAGATACAGGTCAGTAATACAGACACAGATACAGGTCAGTAATACAGACACAGATACAGGTCAGTAATACAGACACAGATACAGGTCAGTAATACAGACACAGCTACAGGTCAGTAATACAGACACAGATACAGGTCAGTAATACAGATACAGCTACAGGTCAGTAATACAGACACAGATACAGGTCAGTAATACAGACACAGATACAGGTCAGTAATACAGACACAGATACAGGTCAGTAATACAGACACAGATACAGGTCAGTAATACAGACACAGATACAGGTCAGTAATACAGACACAGATACAGGTCAGTAATACAGACACAGCTACAGGTCAGTAATACAGACACAGATACAGGTCAGTAATACAGACACAGATACAGGTCAGTAATACAGATACAGGTCAGTAATACAGATACAGGTCAGTAATACAGACACAGCTACAGGTCAGTAATACAGACACAGATATAGGCCAGTAATACAGAGTATAGGCCAGTAATACAGACACAGATACAGGTCAGTAATACAGACACAGATACAGGTCAGTAATACAGATACAGGTCAGTAATACAGACACAGATACAGGTCAGTAATACAGACACAGATACAGGTCTGTAATACAGACACAGCTACAGGTCAGTAATACAGACACAGATACAGGTCAGTAATACAGACACAGATACAGGTCAGTAATACAGACACAGATACAGGTCAGTAATACAGACACAGATACAGGTCAGTAATACAGACACAGATACAGGTCAGTAATACAGACACAGGTCAGTAATAAAGACACAGATACAGGTCAGTAATACAGACACAGATACAGGTCAGTAATACAGACACAGCTACAGGTCAGTAATACAGACACAGATACAGGTCAGTAATACAGACACAGATACAGGTCAGTAATACAGACACAGATACAGGTCAGTAATACAGACTACAGGTCAGTAATACAGACACAGATACAGGTCAGTAATACAGACACAGATACAGGTCAGTAATACAGATACAGTACAGGTCAGTAATACAGACACAGATACAGGTCAGTAATACAGACACAGCTACAGGTCAGTAATACAGACACAGATACAGGTCAGTAATACAAACACAGATACAGGTCAGTAATACAGACACAGATACAGGTCAGTAATACAGACACAGATACAGGTCAGTAATACAGACACAGATACAGGTCAGTAATACAGATACAGGTCAGTAATACAGACACAGATACAGGTCAGTAATACAGACACAGATACAGGTCAGTAATACAGACACAGATACAGGTCAGTAATACAGACACAGCTACAGGTCAGTAATACAGACACAGATACAGGTCAGTAATACAGACACAGATACAGGTCAGTAATACAGACACAGCTACAGGTCAGTAATACAGACACAGCTACAGGTCAGTAATACAGACACAGATACAGGTCAGTAATACAGACACAGATACAGGTCAGTAATACAGACACAGCTACAGGTCAGTAATACAGATACAGGTCAGTAATACAGACACAGCTACAGGTCAGTAATACAGACACAGATACAGGTCAGTAATACAGACACAGATACAGGTCAGTAATACAGACACAGATACAGGTCAGTAATACAGACACAGATACAGGTCAGTAATACAGATACAGGTCAGTAATACAGACACAGCTACAGGTCAGTAATACAGACACAGATACAGGTCAGTAATACAGACACAGATACAGGTCAGTAATACAGACACAGATACAGGTCAGTAATACAGATACAGGTCAGTAATACAGATACAGGTCAGTAATACAGACACAGATACAGGTCAGTAATACAGACAAAGATACAGGTCAGTAATACAGATACAGGTCAGTAATACAGACACAGCTACAGGTCAGTAATACAGATACAGGTCAGTAATGCAGACACAGATACAGGTCAGTAATACAGACACAGATACAGGTCAGTAATACAGACACAGCTACAGGTCAGTAATACAGACACAGCTACAGGTCAGTAATACAGACACAGTTACAGGTCAGTAATACAGACACAGCTACAGGTCAGTAATACAGACACAGATACAGGTCAGTAATACAGACACAGATACAGGTCAGTAATACAGACACAGCTACAGGTCAGTAATACAGACACAGATACAGGTCAGTAATACAGACACAGATACAGGTCAGTAATACAGACACAGATACAGGTCAGTAATACAGACACAGGTCAGTAATACAGACACAGATACAGGCCAGTAATACAGACACAGATACAGGCCAGTAATACAGACACAGATACAGGTCAGTAATACAGACACAGCTACAGGTCAGTAATACAGACACAGATACAGGTCAGTAATACAGACACAGATACAGGTCAGTAATACAGACACAGATACAGGTCAGTAATACAGACACAGATACAGGTCAGTAATACAGACACAGATACAGGTCAGTAATACAGACACAGGTGAGTAATACAGACGAAGATACAGGTCAGTAATACAGACACAGATACAGGTCAGTAATACAGACACAGATACAGGTCAGTAATACAGACACAGATATAGGCCAGTAATACAGACACAGATATAGGTCAGTAATACAGACACAGCTACAGGTCAGTAATACAGACACAGATACAGGTCAGTAATACAGACACAGATACAGGTCAGTAATACAGACACAGATACAGGTCAGTAATACAGACACAGCTACAGGTCAGTAATACAGACACAGATACAGGTCAGTAATACAGACACAGATACAGGTCAGTAATACAGACACAGATACAGGTCAGTAATACAGACACAGATACAGGTCAGTAATACAGACACAGATACAGGTCAGTAATACAGACACAGGTGAGTAATACAGACGAAGATACAGGTCAGTAATACAGACACAGATACAGGTCAGTAATACAGACACAGATACAGGTCAGTAATACAGACACAGATATAGGCCAGTAATACAGACACAGATACAGGTCAGTAATACAGACACAGATACAGGTCAGTAATACAGACACAGATACAGGTCAGTAATACAGACACAGTGTCAGTAATACAGACACAGATACAGGTCAGTAATACAGACACAGATACAGGTCAGTAATACAGACACAGATACAGGTCAGTAATACAGACACAGATATAGGCCAGTAATACAGACACAGGTCAGTAATACAGACACAGATACAGGTCAGTAATACAGACACAGATACAGGTCAGTAATACAGACACAGATACAGGTCAGTAATACAGACACAGCTACAGGTCAGTAATACAGACACAGATACAGGTCAGTAATACAGACACAGATACAGGTCAGTAATACAGATACAGGTCAGTAATACAGACACAGCTACAGGTCAGTAATACAGACACAGATACAGGTCAGTAATACAGACACAGATACAGGTCAGTAATACAGACACAGATACAGGTCAGTAATACAGACACAGCTACAGGTCAGTAATACAGATACAGGTCAGTGATACAGATACAGGTCAGTAATACAGACACAGCTACAGGTCAGTAATACAGACACAGATACAGGTCAGTAATACAGACACAGATACAGGTCAGTAATACAGACACAGATACAGGTCAGTAATACAGACACAGATACAGGTCAGTAATACAGACACAGATACAGGTCAGTAATACAGACACAGATACAGGTCAGTACAGTACAGATACAGGTCAGTAATACAGACACAGATACAGGTCAGTAATAAGACAAGACACAGGTCAGTAATACAGACACAGATACAGGTCAGTTATTTCTTCCATATGTTAAGTTTATTACACAATGCTAATCAGATGGGGAAACTGTCCTGAGGTGCATTTGCAGGCAGGGATTTTACCAAGAGCGTGTGAGATCGACGGAGACATAAAGGATCTGTTGTTCGTTGAAAATTGAACACTTCCTCCCCCATAGTAGCTTTTAGATTACTGGTAAAGATAGCGAGAGAGAGTAGAAGTATATTAAGAGTAAAAGCATTTTGCGTAATGCGCCCCTGTGTTCCCATCAGGTATCTGGTATGGTATCCTGGAGGGGATCGGCGTGCTGGCTGTCATCACCAACGCCTTCGTCATCGCCATCACCTCCGACTACATCCCCCGCTTCGTCTACGCGTTCAGATACGGACCCTGTGTGGACAAGGAGTACCACCACAGAAGTAGGTCCAATTTCTCCAGGCAGAGTATACCTTGTGTTGTCTGTTCGTTAAATAATGCCCTGACCATTCTACAGGGATACCTTGTGTTACAATATTAGTTGGTTGTTGTGGCTCCGTTGGTAAGAGTCCAGTGCTTTTTTTAAATTAGAGCGATTTGGTAACAGGAAATACATTTATTTTCATTACACAATGAAAAACTGATTTTTTTTGTGTTGATACATGTAACTTAATGTAAAATCGACATTTCACAAAATGCCGCGCAACCTTGAGGGAATCTTATTTGAGTCAGAAAAGAATGTTCATGTGATAGGTAAGAGATATACACAACTTTGCAGAGAGCTTATCCAACTGACAATCTCTTTGATAAAGAATATAAACTATTGGAACCAAGACTTAAAAGAACTGATGTTGGCACAAGATGGAGGAAAAGTTGGAGCCTACCTAATGACATGAGAGTTATTAACTAGCTTAACACAGTATAAACTAATGTATAGGATTTATTATACAACAGACTCAATTCAGAAATTCTACAGCACAACGGCAGAGTCATGTCTTAAGTGTAAAACTTACAATGACTCCATAATCCATGCCATCTGGGAATCCTACCTTCAAACTCAGTGCCTCTATGCTTGACATCATGGGAAAATCAAAAGAAATCAGCCAAGACCTCAGAAAACAAGTTGTAGACCTCCACAAGTCTGGTTCATCCTTGGGAGCAATTTCCAAACGCCTGAAGGTACCACGTTCATCTGTACAAAGAATAGTACGCACGTATAAACACCATGGGACCACGCAGCCATCATACCGCTCAGGAACGAGACGCCTTCTGTCTCCAAGAGATGAACGTACTTTGGTGCGAAAAGTGCAAATCTATCCCAGAACCACAGCAAAGTACCTTGTGAAGATGCTGGAGGAAACAGGGACAAAAGTATCTATATCCACAGTAAAACGAGTCCTAATTTGACATAACCTGAAAGGCTGCTCAGCAAGGAAAAAGCCACTGCTCCAAAACCGCCATAAAAAAGCCAGACTATGGTTTGCAACTGCATATGGGGGCAAAGATTGTACTTTTTGGAGAAATGTCCTCTGGTCTGATGAAACTAAAACAGAACTGCTTGGCCATAATGACCATCGTTATGTTTGGAGGAAAAAGGGGGAGGCTTCCAAGCAGGAGAACACCATCCCAACCGTGAAGAATGGGGGTGGCAGCATCATGTTGTGGGCGTTGGTTTGACCCAAGTTAAACAATTTAAAGGCAATGCTACCAAATAATAATTAAGTGTATGTAAACTTCTGACCCACTGGGAATTTGATGAAAGAAAATAAAAGCTGAAATTAATCCTTCTCTCTACTATTATTCTGAGATTTTACATTCTTAAAATAAAGTGGTGATCCTAGCTGACCTAAAACAGGGACTTTTTTACCAGGATTAAATGTCAGGAATTGTGAAAACTGAGTTTAAATCTATTTGGCTAAAGTGTATGTAAACTTCCGACTTCAAATATAAAACATTATTATAAATGAACGAACAATGATAACAAAACATTTACCACTGTGAGGTTTCCAAACTAAGAGACCTTTATTCTATGATCACACCATACACTATTTTATTTCCATCTCTCATCACACAACAACATGCCATTCCAGCTGAATCTGCTTCCTCCTTCTCTTCTTCTTCTTCCTTCCTCCTTCTCTTCTTCTTCTTCCTTCTTCTCTTCTTCTTCTTCCTCCTTCTCTTCTTCTTCTTCCTCCTTCTCTTCTTCTTCCTCCTTCTCTTCTTCTTCCTCCTCCTCTTCTTCTTCTTCTTCTCCTTCGCTTCTTCTTCTTCTTCCTCCTTCGCTTCTTCTTCTTCCTCCTTCCCTTCTTCTTCTTCTTCCTCCTTCTCTTCTTCTTCTTCTTCCTCCTTCTCTTCTTCTTCTTCTTCCTCCTTCTCTTCTTCTTCTTCTTCTTCCTCCTTTTCTTCTTCTTCTTCCTCCTTCTCTTCTTCTTCCTCCTTCTCTTCTTCTTCTACTGGCTTGTTCCATGTCAGCTTTTAGTTTCTCCACTTTCTCCTTCTGGTTCCTGAGAGAGTGATGATATTAGACTTGGAAATCAACAAAAAGACACACAAGACATAACAGTAATAATAATGTGATAAGCTATGCATAATTATATATGCATGTAAAACAAAGTTTGAAACCATGACAATTCTACCTCTCTTCACTCTGACTTTACGCCTCCAGGATACTTTTCTGCTGGATTCCATAAAAATGAAAGCCCGTAAAAGCCTCCTCATTCTTTCGCCCAGTCTTCCCCTTTTGGCCCCAGGTTCGAGAGGTGTTCCCAAGTCATGTCATTTTCACTTTGTTCCAACTCCTCCATTGCCACCTGATAGGCATGTCACCTGATAGGCAAGTGCGTATCCCTAATCAACCCTACATCCTCTTGAGGTAACCCAGCACTGTATATGCTTTCACGTCAATGCTTTCAAAATGTTGTTTAGAGTAGAATTACCCCGACATCCTCTTTCATATGATGCATTAACCAATAAAGCAGCTAACCCCAACCCATCTATGATGTATATAGGAGCTCCCAGACCCAACCCATCTATGATGTATATAGGAGCTCCCAGACCCAACCCATCTATGATGTATATAGGAGCTCCCAGACCCAACCCATATATGGTGTTTATAGGAGCTCCAGACCCAACCCATATATGGTGTTTATAGGAGCTCCCAGACCCAACCTATATATGGTGTTTATAGGAGCTCCCAGACCCAACCCATCTATGGCGATATAGGAGCTCCCAGACCCAACCCATCTGCATGTATGTCTACAGTGGAATCTAGTCTCTCTCTCTCTGCTTCCTGTGTCATGGTGTCTTCACTTCCTGTGTCATGGTGTCTTCACTTCCTGTGTCATGGTGTCTTCACTCACCCATTATGCTGTTGGACCTCACTTCACGTGAGAACTATGCCCCCCCCAAGGAGAGACACTACGATCTGAGAACTATGCCCCACCCCCCAAGGAGAAACACTACGATCCGAGAACTATGCCCCCCCCTCCCCCAAGGAGAGACACTACGATCTGAGAACTATGCCCCCCCTCCCCCAAGGAGAGACACTACGATCTGAGAACTATGCCCCCCCCCCCCCCCCAGGAGAGACATGACAGTCTTTACCGCTGCAGGTGCTGTAAGGAGTACTGTGTGTGGACCAGACCAACGCTGTCCCAATACAGTGCACCTATGCGATTTAACATTAAAATGCCGATGACATGGTAAAACAAAAAAAGAGAACAAAAAAAAAAACTTCATGTTTGACCATCATCCAGTGAGTTCTCTAACAAACAGCCTCCCATCGGAGGACACTTAGCGGTAAGGTTTCTGGAGCCTCCCTAGTCATTTTGAGCAGCGCCTGTCTCTCCCTGTATCCAAATCATAACTAAAACATCTTATGTTATCCAACCCAAATTCAGTCCTTAGTGCTTACTTTGAGTCGAGGACAGCTTCCTCAATTTAGCAGACATCATCCCGGTTAGAATGTACATTTATAAACGGAAACCTTTTATTGCCGGCAATAACTCTTGCTCATTACAGCCCCCCCCCTTGTCCCTGTTTTCCTGTCACGAGTGGCCTGGTAATGAAAGATCAGTATCTCAATGCATACTTAGTCCAAATTATTTGCAGTGAAGACTCCCCCCCCCCGACCTTCTTCCGACACTTATCATTCTAGCGTGTCTTTGTCAGATCGTGTTCACAGTTCATCTTCCCAACGGCACATGTAACTCTTGCCTGTCCCATTTGATGGCCCTTGATAATGCCCCGATTTCAATATCCAAATAGATACATCCGTTTCTCCCACATACACGAATCTCTCACCTGAGACGTTCTCTCTCTCCACGCTCACCCACACACGCTCCTCAGCACTCCTGCCGCCCGCACCCTGGTTTATTGCACGGACTCAGATAGAAGTGTTAAAGGGCAGATAGAAGTGTTAAAGGGCAGACAGAAGTGTTAAAGGGCAGACAGAAGTGTTAAAGGGCAGACAGAAGTTTTAAAGGGCAGACAGAAGTGTTAAAGCGTTGGGTGACAGAAGTGTTAAAGGGCAGACAGAAGTGGAAGGGCAGATAGAATGTTAAAGGGCAGATAGAAGTGTGAAAGGGCAGACAGAAGTGTTAAAGGGCAGACAGAAGTGTTAAAGGGCAGACAGAAGTGTTAAAGGGCAGACAGAAGTGTTAAAGGGCAGACAGAAGTGTTAAAGGGCAGACAGAAGTGTTAAAGGGCAGACAGAAGTGTTAAAGGGCAGACAGAAGTGTTAAAGGGCAGACAGAAGTGTTAAAGGGCAGACAGAAGTGTTAAAGGGCAGATAGAAGTGTTAAAGGGCAGACAGAAGTGTTAAAGGGCAGACAGAAGTGTTAAAGGGCAGATAGAAGTGTTAAAGGGCAGACAGAAGTGTTAAAGGGCAGACAGAAGTGTTAAAGGGCATACAGAAGTGTTAAAGGGCAGATAGAAGTGTTAAAGGGCAGACAGAAGTGTTAAAGGGCAGACAGAAGTGTTAAAGGGCAGACAGAAGTGTTAAAGGGCAGATAGAAGTGTTGGGGTTGCTAAGACAGAAGTGTTAAAGGGCAGACAGAAGTGTTAAAGGGCAGACAGAAGTGTTAAAGGGCAGATAGAAGTGTTAAAGGGCACTGTCGCATTGAACACCTTTGTCCCTCTTTCTTCAGCCGGTTAGGAGGATTTTGAGGTTCACACACACTGTTTGTGGTCAAATTATTCCTACCTGCATTAAGACACGATCTGACATCACCTTCCATGACAACCTCAAAAAGCACAGATCAGAATAACGGTTTAGTTCAATGAATTCTGTGTCAGGAAATCTAGACAAGCATTGACTATATGACAAATTATTACATGAACCTTTTCTTAATAAGTTTAGTATATTTACCCAAAGACCAGGACCCCAGGGAACACGTGAATTAAAAAAAAAAAAAAAACAACATGTTAAATCAAAAATAAAACAAATTTGGAATAACCAATCAATTTCCGAATCACAACTCTTGATAACCCCTAAGGAAATAGTATCTCCTAAAGCAATGGAAATATAGAACAGAAACTGGTGTTTCTCATTCATTTTATAATTAAATCTCACCTGTTTCCATAATTTCTAGTGAGATTGGATCAGGCCTCACCAGGAAGTCAGATACAGGGCATCTGGCACCATTCAAATATTTCCTCTCCCTTTTCTTTCCCTGATCTTCTGAACCCATTTAAATATCTTTCAAAAATGTCCATCCTTCGGCATACCTAATATAGAACTGAATTGGAAAAGACCCATTCCCAAATAAATCCCACAGTATCAACACCACTAACGCCATTCTTAACCGGTATGTTGTGTGTGCGTGCTGGTGAACCGTAGTTTCAGAACACACATGAACAAGGCCTCACTTATCAGGAACTCTGTTTACGGCCTATATAAATACTTTTATACTTAACTGCCGAATATCACTAACTGCCTTTCCCCAAGCCCAAAGTCTCTTCCCAAGCCCAAAGTCTCTTTCCCCAAGCCCAAAGTCTCTTTCCCTAAGCCCAAAGTCTCTTCCCCAAGCCCAAAGTCTCTTTCCCAAGCCCAAAGTCTCTTTCCCAAGCCCAAAGTCTCTTTCCCAAGCCCAAAGTCTCTTTCCCCAAGCCCAAAGTCTCTTCCCAAGCCCAAAGTCTCTTCCCAAGCCCAAAGTCTCTTCCCAAGCCCAAAGTCTCTTCCCAAGCCCAAAGTCTCTTCCCAAGCCCAAAGTCTCTTTCCCCAAGCCCAAAGTCTCTTTCCCAAGCCCAAAGTCTCTTTTTCCCAAGCCCAAAGTCTCTTTCCCAAGCCCAAAGTCTCTTTCCCCAAGCCCAAAGTCTCTTCCCAAGCTCCAAAGTCTCTTTCCCAAGCCCAAAGTCTCTTTCCCAAGCCCAAAGTCTCTTTCCCAAGCCCAAAGTCTCTTTCCTCAAGCCCAAAGTCTCTTCCCAAGCCCAAAGTCTCTTCCCCAAGCCCAAAGTCTCTTCCAAGCCCAAAGTCTCTTCCCAAGCCCAAAGTCTCTTCCCAAGCCCAAAGTCTCTTTCCTAAGCCCAAAGTCTCTTTCCCAAGCCCAAAGAGATAATGAAACCCCTCTTTAGAAAAGAAAGTGTACATTTCGTTAGCATTCACTATGCTACATTTTAATCAGCAATCCAAAAGTATGAATTATAAACCAACCGGGATAATTGTAAAATCCACTGTCCTTACTCCTTCAATCCACCAACATTTTATATATTTGATTTAGCGTGTACTATTCCCTATTATTATATACTCCATAGGGCATAAACCAACTCCATATTGATACTGCTACTACACATACATCAAACAGTGTTCAAATATCTTATTTTTCCCTTTTTGGTGTTTTAACTCACTAGCTTCTATAACTTCCTCTTACAAAATTCACTGCAACTGGGTCTTGTGTCCCTTTACAGACCTCACTAGGGAAATACCCCACTAGGGACCTATCCCAATACGGAACCCACCCTACACTGTATTGTCACTCCTGGATCTCGCAGATAAAACCTCCACTCGAAACATCCTTGACGGAACCCACCCTACACCTTATATCAGCCTGGATCTCGCAGAGGAAACCTCCACACGGGACCTATCCTTATGGAACCCACCCTACACCTTATATCAGCCTGGATCTCGGAGGAAAACCTCCACACGGGACCTATCCTTATGGAACCCACCCTACACCTTATATCAGCCTGGATCTCGCAGAGGAAAACCTCCACTCGGGACCTATCCTTGACGGAACCCACCCTACACCTTATATCAGCCTGGATCTCGTAGAGGAAAACCTCCACACGGGACCTATCCTTATGGAACCCACCCTACACCTTATATCAGCCTGGATCTCAGAGAAAACCTCCACACGGGACCTATCCTTATGGAACCCACCCTACACCTTATATCAGCCTGGATCTCGCAGAGGAAAACCTCCACACGGGACCTATCCTTGACGGAACCCACCCTAACCTTATATCAGCCTGGATCTCGCAGAGGAAAACCTCCACTCGGGACCTATCCTTGACGGAACCCACCCTACACCTTATATCAGCCTGGATCTCGCAGAGGAAAACCTCCACACGGGACCTATCCTTGACGGAACCCACCCTAACCTTATATCAGCCTGGATCTCGCAGAGGAAAACCTCCACTCGGGGAACTATCCTTGACGGAACCCACCCTACACCTTATATCAGCCTGGATCTCGCAGAGGAAAACCTCCACACGGGACCTATCCTTGACGGAACCCACCCTAACCTTTTATCAGCCTGGATCTCGCAGAGAAAACCTCCACTTTCGGGACCTATCCTTGACGGAACCCACCCTACACCTTATATCAGCCTGGATCTCGCAGAGGAAACCTCCACACGGGACCTATCCTTGACGAGACCCACCCTACACCTC
>NW_027014687.1:328675-338178 GCF_036934945.1 Oncorhynchus masou masou | reverse complement strand
AGGCATTGGCTACATGGGTAAGGCCCATAGACAGTCTGAAGGCATTGGCTACATGGGTAAGGCCCATAGACAGTCTGAAGGCATTGGCTACATGGGTAAGACCCATAGACAGAGGCATTGGCTACATAGGTAAGGCATTAGCTACATGGGTAAGGCACATAGACGGTCTGAAGGCATTAGCTACATGGGTAAAACCCATAGACAGTCTGAAGGCATTAGCTACATGGGTAAGACCCATAGACAGTCTGAAGGCATTAGCTACATGGGTAAGGCCCATAGACGGTCTGAAGGCATTAGCTACATGGGTAAGGCCCATAGACGGTCTGAAGGCATTAGCTACATGGGTAAGACCCATAGACAGTCTGAAGGCATTAGCTACATGGGTAAGGCCCATAGACAGTCTGAAGGCATTAGCTACATGGGTAAGGCCCATAGACGGTCTGAAGGCATTAGCTCCATGGGTAAGACCCATAGACAGTCTGAAGGCATTAGCTACATGGGTAAGACCAATAGACAGTCTGAAGGCATTGGCTACATGGGTAAGGCCCATAGACCGTCTGAAGGCATTGGCTACATGGGTAAGGCCCATAGACAGTCTGAAGGCATTGGCTACATGGGTAAGGCCCATAGACAGTCTGAAGGCATTAGCTACATGGGTAAGGCCCATAGACAGTCTGAAGGTATTGGCTACATGGGTAAGGCCCATAGACAGTCTGAAGGCGTTAGCTACATGGGTAAGACCCATAGACAGTCTGAAGGCATTAGCTACATGGGTAAGACCCATAGACAGTCTGAAGGCATTGGCTACATGGGTAAGGCCCATAGACAGTCTGAAGGCATTAGCTCCATGGGTAAAACCATAGACAGTCTGAAGGCATTAGCTACATGGGTAAGACCCATAGACAGTCTGAAGGCATTAGCTACATGGGTAAGACCCATAGACAGTCTGAAGGCATTGGCTACATGGGTAAGGCCCATAGACAGTCTGAAGGCATTAGCTCCATGGGTAAAACCATAGACAGTCTGAAGGCATTAGCTCCATGGGTAAAACCATAGACAGTCTGAAGGCATTAGCTACATGGGTAAGGCCCATAGACAGTCTGAAGGCATTAGCTACATGGGTAAGGCCCATAGACAGTCTGAAGGCATTAGCTACATGGGTAAGGCCCATAGACGGTCTGAAGGCATTAGCTACATGGGTAAGGCCCATAGACAGTCTGAAGGCATTAGCTACATGGGTAAGGCCCATAGACAGTCTGAAGGCATTGGCTACATGGGTAAAACCATAGACAGTCTGAAGATGCCGATCACTGTGTGGAGTCTGTAGACTATAGAGGCTTTATCAGATGCACGGATGGTGCATGAATAATTCCCCTTCCGTATAACAGCATGCCCAGGATATGCAGGGGGTTTGCTGAATCAATATCCATGAGGAGTTTGTCCCCACGCCTTCAAGAAACACCGCCGTCGGCCCACCCTGCGCCGTTGCCACCATAAGTTAATGAGCTATTTAGCCCATGCTGTTAGAGCTGGCGCTGAATACAGCCTGCTGGTCTGTGGATGACTGTTAAAACATACAGCGTATTAAAACACTAATGTGGTGGGTGAGCCTCGGTCAGGGGGACATAGAGAGAGAGGGAGAGAGGGACAGAGAGACATAGAGAGAGGGAGAGAGGGACAGAGAGAGAGGGACAGAGGGAGAGAGGGAGAAAGGGAGAGAGGGAGAGAGGGACAGAGAGAGGGAGAGAGAGACAGAGGGACAGCGAGAGAGGGAGAGAGGGACAGAGGGACAGAGAGAGAGAGAGGGAGAGAGGGACAGAGGGAGAGGAACAGAGGGAGAGAGGGACAGAGAGGGAGAGAGGGACAGAGGGAGAGAGGGACAGAGGGAGAGAGGGAGAAAGGGAGAAAGGGAGAGAGAGAAAAATGGAGAGAGGGAGAGAGGGAGAAATGGAGAGAGGGAGAGAGGGAGAAATGGAGAGAGGGAGAGAGGGGGAGATGGAGAAAGGAAGAGAGGGAGAGAAGGACAGAGGGACAGAGGGACAGAGGGAGAGAGAGAGGGAGAGAGGGAGAGAGGGAGAGGTGGAGAGAGGGGAAAGGGAGAGAGGGAGAGAGAGAGGGGGAGAGGGACAGGGAGAGGGAGAGAGGGGGAGAGGGAAAGAGGGACAGGGAAAGGGAGAGGGAGAGGGGAGAGGGAGCGAGGGACAGAGGGAGAGAGGGACAGAGAGAGAGGGAGAGAGGGAGAGAGGGACAGAGGGAGATAGGGAGAAAGGGAGAGACGGAGAGGGACAGGGAAAGGGAGAGAGGGAGAGAGGGGGAGAGGGAGAGAGGGGAAAGGGAGAGACGGAGAGGGACAGGGAAAGGGAGAGAGGGAGAGAGGGGGAGAGGGAGAGAGGGAGAAAGGGAGAGACGGAGAGGGACAGGGAAAGGGAGAGAGGGAGAGAGGGGGAGAGGGAGAGAGGGGAAAGGGAGAGAGGGGGAGAGGGAGAAGCGGGAGAGAGGGGAAAGGGAGAGAGGGAGGGGAAAGGGAGAGAGGGAGAGAGGGGGAAAGGGACAGAGGGAGAGAGGGGAAAGGGAGAGAGGGAGCGAGGGGGAGAGGGAGAGAGGGGGAGAGGGAGAAATGGAGAGAGGGAGAGAGAGGGAGAGAGGGGGAGAGGGAGAAATGGAGAGAGAGGGAGAAGGAGAAGGAAAGAGGGATAGAAGGAGACAGGGTTAGAGGGTTAGAGGGAGAGGGAGAAGGCCTGAGTAGAACAAAGCTATGCATTTATAATGCTAATTATTTATGAATGTCTGAAATGTTAATGACAGGATTAAAACTCACTATCTCATTTTTAGTGCAAACTCTAAGCCCATACTATCATCCCCAGCTCCATCCAAAGCCCCAGCCTCATACCCATCCCCAGCCTCATCCCCAGCCTCATACCCATCCCCAGCCTCATCCCCAGCCTCATACCCATCCCCAGCCTCATACCCATCCTCATACCCATCCCCATCCCCAGCCTCATCCCAATCCACAGCCCCATCCCCATCCTCATACCCATCCCCAGCCTCATCCCCATCCTCATACCCATCCCCAGCCTCATACCCATCCCCAGCCTCATCCCCATCCTCATACCCATCCCCAGTCTCATCCCCATCCTCATACCCATCCCGAGCCTCATACCCATCCCCATCCTCATACCCATCCCCAGCCTCATCCCCATCCTCATACCCATCCCGAGCCTCATACCCATCCCCAGCCCCATCCCAATCCCCAGCCCCATACCCATCCCCAGCCTCATCCCCATCCTCATACCCATCCCCAGCCTCATACCCATCCCCAGCCTCATCCCCATCCTCATACTCATCCCCAGCCTCATCCCCATCCTCATACCCATCCCGAGCCTCATACCCATCCCCATCCTCATACCCATCCCCATCCTCATACCCATCCCCATCCTCATACCCATCCCCATCCTCATACCCATCCCCAGCCTCATACCCATCCCCATCCTCATACCCATCCCCAGCCTCATACCCATCCCCATCCTCATACACATCCCCAGCCTCATACCCATACCCAGCCTCATCCCCATCCTCATACCCATCCCCATCCTCATACCCATCCCCAGCCTCATACCCATCCCCAGCCTCATACCCATCCCCATCCTCATACCCATCCCCAGCCTCATACCCATTCCCATCCTCATACCCATCCCCATCCTCATACCCATCCCCAGCCTCATACCTATCCCCATCCTCATACCCATCCCCAGCCTCATACCCATCCCCATCCTCATACCCATCCCCATCCTTATACCCATCCCCAGCCTCATACCCATCCCCATCCTCATACCCATCCCCAGCCTCATCCCCATCCTCATACCCATCCCCGTCCTCATACCCATCCCCATCCTCATACCAATCCCCAGCCTCATACCATCCCCATTCTCATACCCATCCTCATCCTCATACCCATCCCCATCCTCATCCCCATCCCCAGCCTCATACCCATCCTCATCCTCATCCCCATCCCCAGCCTCATATCCATCCCCAGCCTCATACCCATCCCCAGCCTCATCCCCAGCCTCATCCCCATCCTCATACCCATCCCCATCCTCATCCCCATCCCCAGCCTCATACCCATCCTCATCCTCATCCTCATACCCATCCTCATACCCATCCCCATACCCATCATCGTACCCATTCCCATCCTCATCCCCATCCTCATCCTCATCCTCATACCCATCCTCATACCCATCCCCATACCCATCCCCATCATCATACCCATCCCCATCCTCATCCCCATCCTCATACCCATCCCCATCCTCATCCCCATCCTCATACCCATCCTCATACTCATCCTCATACCCATCCCCATCCTCATACCCATCCCCATCATCATACCCATCCCCAGCCTCATACCCATCGTCATACCCATCCTCATACCCATCCCCATCCTCATACCCATCCCCATCATCATACCCATCCCCATCCTCATCCCCATCCTCATACCCATCCTCATACCCTTCCCCATCCTCATACCCATCCTCATCCCCATCCTCATACCCATCCCCATCCTCATACCCATCCCCATCCTCATACCCATCCCCAGCCTCATACCCATCCCCATCCTCATACCCATCCCCAGCCTCATACCCATCCCCAGCCTCATACCCATCCCCAGCCTCATCCCCATCCTCATACCCATCCCCATCCTCATACCCATCCCCATCCTCATCCTCATCCTCATACCCGCCCTCATACCCATCCCCATACCCATCCCCATCATCATACCCATCCCCATCCTCATCCCCATCCTCATACCCATCCCCATCCTCATCCCCATCCTCATACCCATCCTCATACCCATCCTCATACCCATCCCCATCATCATACCCATCCCCAGCCTCATACCCATACCCATCCCCATCCTCATACCCATCCCCATCATCATACCCATCCCCAGCCTCATACCCATCCTCATACCCATCCTCATACCCATCCTCATACCCATCACCATCCTCATACCCATCCCCATCATCATACCCATCCCCATCCTCATCCCCATCCTCATACCCATCCTCATACCCTTCCCCATCCTCATACCCATCCTCATCCCCATCCTCATACCCATCCCCATCCTCATACCCATCCCCATCCTCATACCCATCTCCAGCCTCATACCCATCCCCATCCTCATACCCATCCCCAGCCTCATACCCATCCCCATCCTCATACCCATCCCCATCCTCATACCCATCCCCATCCTCATCCCCATCCTCATACCCATCCTCATACCCATCCTCATACCCATCCTCATACCCATCCTCATACCCATCCCCATCCCCATCCTCATACCCATCCTCATCCTCATACCCATCCCCAGCCTCATCCCCAGCCTCATCCCCATCCTCATACCCATCCCCATCCTCATCCCCATCCCCAGCCTCATACCCATCCTCATCCTCATCCTCATACCCATCCTCATACCCATCCCCATACCCATCATCGTACCCATCCCCATCCTCATCCCCATCCTCATCCTCATACCCATCCTCATACCCATCCCCATACCCATCCCCATCATCATACCCATCCCCATCCTCATCCCCATCCTCATACCCATCCCCATCCTCATCCCCATCCTCATACCCATCCTCATACCCATCCCCATCCTCATACCCATCCCCATCATCATAACCATCCCCAGCCTCATACCCATCCCCATCCTCATACCCATCCCCATCATCATACCCATCCCCATCCTCATACCCATCCTCATACCCATCCTCATACCCATCCTCATACCCATCCCCATCCTCATACCCATCCCCATCATCATACCCATCCCCATCCTCATCCCCATCCTCATACCCATCCTCATACCCTTCCCCATCCTCATACCCATCCTCATACCCATCCTCATCCCCATCCTCATACCCATCCCCATCCCCATCCTCATCCCCATCCCCAGCCTCATACCCATCCCCATCCTCATACCCATCCCATCCCCATCCTCATACCCATCCTCATACCCATCCCCATCCTCATACCCATCCCCATCATCATAACCATCCCCAGCCTCATACCCATCCCCATCCTCATACCCATCCCCATCATCATACCCATCCCCAGCCTCATACCCATCCTCATACCCATCCTCATACCCATCCTCATCCCATCCCCATCCTCATACCCATCCCCATCATCATACCCATCCCCATCCTCATCCCCATCCTCATACCCATCCTCATACCCTTCCCCATCCTCATGCCCATCCTCATCCCCATCCTCATGCCCATCCCCATCCTCATCCCCATCCCCAGCCTCATACCCATCCCCATCCTCATGCCATCCCATCCCCATCCTCATACCCATCCTCCCCATCCTCATACCCATCCCCATCCTCATCCCATCCCCATCATCATAACCATCCCCAGCCTCATGCCCATCCCCATCCTCATACCCATCCCCATCATCATACCCATCCCCAGCCTCATACCCATCCTCATACCCATCCTCATACCCATCCTCATACCCATCCCCATCCTCATACCCATCCCCATCATCATACCCATCCCCATCCTCATCCCCATCCTCATACCCATCCTCATACCCTTCCCCATCCTCATACCCATCCTCATCCCCATCCTCATACCCATCCCCATCCTCATCCCCATCCCCAGCCTCATACCCATCCCCATCCTCATACCCATCCCATCCCCATCCTCATACCCATCCTCATACCCATCCTCATACCCATCCCCATCCTCATACCCATCCCCATCCTCATCCCCATCCTCATACCCATCCCCATCATCCTACCCATCCCCATCCTCAACCCCATCCTCATACCCATCCCCAGCCTCATACCCATCCTCATACCCATCCTCCTACCCATCCTCATACCCATCCCCATCCTCATACCCATCCCCATCCTCATCCCCATCCTCATACCCATCCTCATACCCATCCTCATACAAATCCCCATCCTCATACCCATCCCCATCCTCATCCCCATCCTCATACCCATCCTCATACCCATGCTCATACCCATCCCCATCCTCATCCCCATCCTCATACCCATCCCCATCCTCATCCCCATCCTCATCCCCATCCCCATCATCATACCCATCCCCATCCTCATACCCATCCTCATACCCATCCTCATACCCATCCTCATCCCCATCCTCATACCCATCCCCAGCCTCATACCCATCCTCATACCCATCCTCATACCCATCCTCATACCCATCCCCATCCTCATCCCCATCCCCATCCCCATCCTCATACCCATCCCCAGCCTCATACCCATCCTCATACCCATCCTCATACCCATCCTCATACCCATCCCCATCCTCATACCCATCCCCATCATCATGCCCATCTCCATCCTCATACCCATCCCCATCATCATACCCATCCCCAGCCTCTTACCCATCCCCATCCTCATACCCATCCCCAGCCTCATACCCATCCCCATCCTCATACCCATCCCCAGCCTCATCCCCATCCTCATCCCCATCCCCAGCCTCATCCCCATCCTCATACCCATCCCCATCCTCATACCCATCCCCAGCCTCATACCCATCCCCATTCTCATACCCATCCCCAGCCTCATACCCATCCCCAGCCTCATACCCATCCCCAGCCTCATCCCCATCCTCATACCCATCCCCATCCTCATACCCATCCCCATCCTCATCCCCATCCCCAGCCTCATCCCCATCCTCATACCCATCCCCATCCTCATACCCATCCCCATCCTCATACCCATCCCCAGCCTCATACCCATCCCCAGCCTCATACCCAGCCTCATACCCATCCCCATCCTCATACCCATCCCCAGCCTCATACCCATCCCCAGCCTCATACCCAGCCTCATACCCATCCCCATACCCATCCCCATCCTCATACCCATCCCCATCCTCATCCCCATCCCCAGCCTCATCCCCATCCTCATTCCCATCCCCATCCTCATACCCATCCCCAGCCTCATACCCATCCCCAGCCTCATCCCCATCCTCATACCCATCCCCATCCTCATACCCATCCCCATCCTCATCCCCATCCCCAGCCTCATCCCCATCCTCATACCCATCCCCATCTTCATACCCATCCCCATCTTCATACCCATCCCCATCCTCATACCCATCCCCAGCCTCATACCCATCCCCAGCCTCATACCCATCCCCATACCTCATGCCATCATCCCCATCCTCATACCCATCCCCAGTCCCTCATACCCATCCCCAGCCTCATCCCCATCCTCATGCCCATCCCCAGCCTCATACCCATCCCCATCCTCATACCCATCCCCAGCCTCATCCATCCCCATCCTCATACCCATCCCCAGCCTCATACCCATCCCCAGCCTCATACCCATCCCCATCCTCATACCCATCCCCAGCCTCATACCCATCCCCATCCTCATACCCATCCCCCATCCTCATACCCATCCCCAGCCTCATACCCATCCCCATCCTCATACCCATCCCCAGTCTCATACCCATCCCCAGCCTCATACCCATCCCCAGCCTCATACCCATCCCCAGCCTCATACCCATCCCCATACTCATACCCATCCCCATCCTCATACCCATCCTCATACCCATCCCCATCCTCATACCCATCCTCATACCCATCCCCATCCTCATCCCCATCCCCAGCCTCATCCCCATCCTCATACCCATCCCCATCCTCATACCCATCCCCATCCCCATCCTCATACCCATCCCCAGCCTCATCCCCATCCTCATACCCATCCCCAGCCTCATACCCATCCCCATCCTCATACCCATCCCCAGCCCCATACCCATCCCCAGCCTCATACCCATCCCCAGCCTCATACCCATCCCCATCCTCATACCCATCCCCATCCTCATACCCATCCCCAGCCTCATACCCATCCCCATCCTCATACCCATCCCCATCCTCATACCCATCCCCAGCCTCATACCCATCCCCATCCTCATACCCATCCCCAGCCTCATACCCATCCCCAGCCTCATACCCATCCCCAGCCTCATACCCATCCCCAGCCTCATACCCATCCCCATACTCATACCCATCCCCATCCTCATACCCATCCTCATACCCATCCCCATCCTCATACCCATCCCCATCCTCATACCCATCCTCATACCCATCCCATCCTCATACCCATCCCCAGCCTCATACCCATACCCATCCCCATCCTCATACCCAGCCCCAGCCTCAGCCCCAACCTCATCCTCATCACCTTTAATGTATTCAGAGTGATGGTTCCCCCTGGACAGTACTCTTCCTCTCCAGAACCAGGCTGGGGCCCCTAATGGTGTCAGGCCCGGGCCAGATCAATACAGGTCTGCTCCCAGCTGCTCCCTGACCAGAGGACCTGGTGTTAACTATCTGTAGTGAAGCAAAGAGAGGTTGAGAACATGAGGGTCAGTGTATTGTTACGGTAGAGGGAACATGAGGGTCAGTGTATTGTTAAGGTATAGGGAACATGAGGGTCAGTGTATTGTTACGGTAGAGAGAACATG
>NW_027014687.1:323675-326175 GCF_036934945.1 Oncorhynchus masou masou | reverse complement strand
TCTATGGGTCAGTGTTAACAGCAGTCTATGGGTCAGTGTTAACAGCAGTCTATGGGTCAGTGTTAACAGCAGTCTATGGGTCAGTGTTAACAGCAGTCTATGGGTCAGTGTTAACAGCAGTCTATGGGTCAGTGTTAACATAACACTGACCCATAGACTGTTAATAACAGAGATGATGATATCTAACACTGACCCATAGGCTCTGGCTTACATATGCTGGGTGAGTAATGCTGCTTGCTTATTAGCCTTGATACATAGCTTCAACACACACACACAGAGGGATGCACACATACACACACATAAGCACACAAGCACACACACACAAAATCTCTCACATACACACATGCACACACACCCTCCTCCCCAACACACACACACCTCTCCTGTATCCCATGTGGACTGTTGCATGGCCAGCGAGAGTCCCTGTTGTTTTGGTGTGAAACAGACCCCTGGGGCCGTGTGTGTGTGTGTATTGAACAGACTGACTCTGGTTCGTATGGACGACAGACTGCTGCCTATCCAGCCTGCGTCTCCACAGGTGATCTAGTGTTGTTTACATGAGACCAGTGGGACATAGAGACAACACACACGCACGCACACACGCACGCACACACACACACACGCACACACACGCGCGTGCACACACACACACACACACACACGTGCACACACACACACACACGCGTGCGCACACACACACACAAACACACACGATGGGTTTTCTCTAACTGGGCAGATCATAGAATCAACGTTGTTGCTTCCTTGTTTATCTGTAACTGCACGCTGAGGGTATAATAGAATATATATATCCAGCTTTGAGTGGCCAATAGGAATCAGGTCAGATGTCAGATCAACAGGGGAACTCTGTGGGTTGCTATGGTGACACTGTAGCCTGTGTGGCATCAACAAACTGAATTTGGACAGACAGGACCTAAAATATCTGTCAAAAATATCAGCATTTTATCTGAACGTTGAGACGAAACACCTGTTATCTCATCTCTTCCGTTCCTCATTGCCTGATCGTAGCAGGTGGATGCTTATTGTAATTCCATCCCTTTGAAACCATTATGAAATGCTTGTTGAATATCCCCACCACTCATACTGTAGTGAAACTGTTACTACACAGACAGTGTAAGGGGACGTTGCCCCCTAGACACTGATCTTGGGTCAGTTTGCATTTCCCCCACTAATGATTGACGTTAGAATTGGAGGAGGGGCAAGCTGATTCTAGATCTGTACCTGGGGAAACTTCAGAGGGTTGATCATATTACAAAAAAGCATCTGATCCTCATCAGGAAAGTCATCACAGCACTGCACCATCTGGCCAACAGCCACCAAACCATCAACCACCACCAACCACCAGCCAACCACCAACAACCACCAACCAACCAACACAAACCATCACCACCAACCCACCACCAACCACCACCACCACCGCAACCACCACCACCACCAACCACCACCACCACATCCACCACCAACCACCAACCACCATCACCATCAACCACCAACCAACCACCAACCACCAACCAACCACCAACCACCAACCACCACCAACCACCAACCTCACCAACCACCACCAACCACCATAACCACCAACCACCAACCACCACCACCAACCACCAACCACCACCAACCACAAACCATCAACATCAACCCACCAACCACCAACCACCAACCACCAACAACCACCCAACCACCACCATCACCACCACCACCAAACCATCAACCACCACCAACCATCAACCAACACCAACCACCAACCACCAACCACCAACCACCACCACCACCACCAACCAGCCAACAACCACCATCAACAGCCACCAACCACATCAACCACCAACCATCCACCCCACCACCCAAACCACCACCACCAACCACAGCAACCGCAACCATCAACCGCAACCACCACCAACCACCACCAACCAACCACCAACCAACCATCAACCACCACCAACCAACCACCAGCCACCACCAACCACCAACCATCAACCACCATAACCATCAACGCAACCACCACCAACCACCAACCATCAACCACCACCAACCACCGCAACCAACCATCAACCACCACCAAGCACCAACCATCAACCACCAACCATCAACCACACAGCCACCACCAACCATCAACCACCGCAACCATCAACCACCACCAACCAACCAACCCATCAGCACCACCAGCCATCAAACACCACCAACCAACCATCAACCACCACCAACCAACCATCAACCACCGCCACCACCACCAACCACCACCAACCACACCACCAACCAACCACCAACCATCAACCATCAACCACCACCAACCACCAACCACCACCAACCACCACCAACCACCAACCATCACCAACCACCACCAACCACCACCAACCATTAACCACCACCAACCATCAACCACCACCAACAACCAACCACCACCAACCACCACCAACCACCACCAACCACCAACCACCACCACCAACCACCAACCACCACCAACCACCACCAACCACCACCAACC
>NW_027014687.1:308702-323175 GCF_036934945.1 Oncorhynchus masou masou | reverse complement strand
CTGAAGGCATTGGCTACATGGGTAAGACCCATAGACAGTCTGAAGGCATTGGCTACATGGGTAAGGCCCATAGACAGTCTGAAGGCATTAGCTACATGGGTAAGACCCATAGACAGTCTGAAGGCATTAGCTCCATGGGTAAGGCCCATAGACAGTCTGAAGGCATTAGCTACATGGGTAAGACCCATAGACAGTCTGAAGGCATTAGCTACATGGGTAAGACCCATAGACAGTCTGAAGGCATTGGCTACATGGGTAAGGCCCATAGACAGTCTGAAGGCATTGGCTACATGGGTAAGGCCCATAGACAGTCTGAAGGCATTAGCTACATGGGTAAGGCCCATAGACAGTCTGAAGGCATTAGCTACATGGGTAAGGCCCATAGACAGTCTGAAGGCATTGGCTACATGGGTAAGGCCCATAGACAGTCTGAAGGCATTAGCTACATGGGTAAGGCCCATAGACAGTCTGAAGGCATTAGCTACATGGGTAAGACCCATAGACAGTCTGAAGGCATTGGCTACATGGGTAAAACCATAGACAGTCTGAAGGCATTAGCTACATGGGTAAGGCCCATAGACAGTCTGAAGGCATTAGCTACATGGGTAAAACCATAGACAGTCTGAAGATGCCGATCACTGTGTGGAGTCTGTAGACTATAGAGGCTTTATCAGATGCATGAATAATTCCCCTTCCGTATAACAGCATGCCCAGGATATGCAGGGGGTTTGCTGAATCAATATCCATGAGGAGTTTGTCCCCACGCCTTCAAGAAACACCGCCGTCGGCCCACCCTGCGCCGTTGCCACCATAAGTTAATGAGCTATTTAGCCCATGCTGTTAGAGCTGGTGCTGAATACAGCCTGCTGGTCTGTGGATGACTGTTAAAACATACAGCGTATTAAAACACTAATGTGGTGGGTGAGCCTCGGTCAGGGGGACATAGAGAGAGAGGGAGAGAGGGACAGAGAGACATAGAGAGAGGGAGAGAGGGACAGAGAGAGAGGGACAGAGGGAGAGAGGGAGAAAGGAAGAGAGGGAGAGAGGGAGAGAGAGGGAGAGAGGGACAGAGAGAGGGAGAGAGAGACAGAGGGACAGAGAGAGAGGGAGAGAGGGACAGAGGGACAGAGAGAGAGAGAGGGAGAGAGGGACAGAGGGAGAGGAACAGAGGGAGAGAGGGAGAGAGGGAGAGAGAGGGACAGAGGGAGAGAGGGACAGAGGGAGAGAGGGAGAGAGGGAGAAAGGGAGAAAGGGAGAGAGAGAAAAATGGAGAGAGGGAGAGAGGGAGAAATGGAGAGAGGGGAGAGAGGGAGAAATGGAGAGAGGGAGAGAGAGGGGGAGATGGAGAAAGGAAGAGAGGGAGAGAAGAAGAGGGACAGAGGGACAGAGGGAGGGAGAGAGGGAGAGAGGGAGAGAGGGAGAGGTGGAGAGAGGGGAAAGGGAGAGAGGGAGAGAGAGAGGGGGAGAGGGACAGGGAGAGGGAGAGAGGGGGAGAGGGAAAGAGGGACAGGGAAACGGAGAGAGGGAGAGGGGGAGAGGGAGCGAGGGACAGAGGGAGAGAGGGACAGAGAGAGAGGGAGAGAGGGAGAAATGGAGAGAGGGAGAAAGGGAGAAAGGGAGAGAGGGACAGAGGGACAGAGGGAGAGAGGGAGAAAGGGAGAGAGGGAGAGGGACAGGGAAAGGGAGAGAGGGAGAGAGGGGAGAGGGAGAGAGGGGAAAGGGAGAGAGGGGGAGAGGGAGAAGCGGGAGAGAGGGGAAAGGGAGAGAGGGGGAAAGGGACAGAGGGAGAGAGGGAAAGGGAGAGAGGGAGCGAGGGGGAGAGGGAGCGAGGGGGAGAGGGAGAAATAGGGAGAGAGAGGGAGAGAGGGGGAGAGGGAGAAATGGAGAGAGGGGGAGAAGGAGAAGGAAAGAGGGATAGAAGGAGACAGGGTTAGAGGGTTAGAGGGAGAGGGAGAAGGCCTGAGTAGAACAAAGCTATGCATTTATAATGCTAATTATTTATGAATGTCTGAAATGTTAATGACAGGATTAAAACTCACTATCTCATTTTAGTGCAAACTCTAAGCCCATACTATCATCCCCAGCTCCATCCACAGTCCCATCCCAATCCACAGCCCAATCCCCAGCCTCATACCCATCCCCAGCCTCATACCCATCCCCAGCCTCATACCCATCCCCAGCCTCATACCCATCCCCAGCCTCATACCCATCCCCATCCTCATACCCATCCCCAGCCTCATACCCATCCCCATCCTCATACCCATCCCCAGCCTCATACCCATCCCCAGCCTCATACCCAGCCTCATACACATCCCCATCCTCATACCCATCCCCATCCTCATACCCATCCCCATCCTCATCCCCATCCTCATACCCATCCCCATCCTCATACCCATCCCCAGCCTCATCCCCATCCTCATACCCATCCCCAGCCTCATACCCATCCCCATCCTCATACCCATCCCCATCCTCATACCCATCCCCAGCCTCATACCCAGCCTCATACCCATCCCCAGCCTCATACCCAGCCTCATACCCATCCCCATCCCCATCCTCATACCCATCCCCAGCCTCATCCCCATCCTCATACCCATCCCCAGCCTCATACCCATCCCCAGCCTCATACCCATCCCCATCCTCATACCCATCCCCATCCTCATACCCATCCCCAGCCTCATCCCCAGCCTCATCCCCATCCTCATACCCAACCCCAGCCTCATACCCATCCCCATCCTCATACCCATCCCCATCCTCATACCCATCCCCAGCCTCATACCCATCCCCAGCCTCATACCCATACCCAGCCTCATACCCATCCCCAGCCTCATACCCATCCCCAGCCTCATACCCATCCCCAGCCTCATCCCCATCCTCATACCCATCCCCAGCCTCATACCCATCCCCAGCCTCATACCCATCCCCATCCTCATACCCATCCCCATCCTCATACCCATCCCCATCCTCATACCCATCCCCAGCCTCATACCCATCCCCATTCTCATACCCATCCTCATCCCCATCCTCATCCTCATACCCATCCTCATACCCATCCTCATCCTCATCCCCAGCCTCATACCCATCCCCAGCCTCATCCCCAGACTCATCACCATCCTCATCCCCATCCCCAGCCTCATACCCATCCTCATCCTCATCCTCATACCCATCATCGTACCCATCCCTATCCTCATCCCCATCCTCATACCCATCCCCATACCCATCCTCATCCTCATCCTCATACCCATCCTCATACCCATCCCCATCCCCATCATCATACCCATCCCCATCCTCATCCCCATCCTCATACCCATCCCCATCCTCATCCCCATCCTCATACCCATCCTCATACCCATCCCCATCCTCATACCCATCCCCAGCCTCATACCCATCCCCATCCTCATACCCATCCCCATCATCATACCCATCCCCAGCCTCATACCCATCCTCATACCCATCCTCATACCCATCCCCATCCTCATACCCATCCCCATCCTCATACCCATCCCCATCCTCATACCCATCCTCATACCCATCCTCATACCCATCCTCATACCCTTCCCCATCCTCATACCCATCCTCATCCCCATCCTCATCCCCATCCCCATCCTCATCCCCATCCCCATCCTCATCCCCATCCCCATCCTCATACCCATCCCCATCCTCATACCCATCCTCATACCCATCCTCATACCCATCCCCATCCTCATACCCATCCCCATCCTCATACCCATCCCCATCCTCATCCCCATCCTCATACCCATCCCCATCATCATACCCATCCCCATCCTCATCCCCATCCCCAGCCTCATACCCATCCTCATACCCATCCTCCTACCCATCCTCATACCCATACCCATCCCCATCCTCATACCCATCCCCATCATCATACCCATCCCCATCCTCATCCCCATCCTCATACCCATCCTCATACCCAGCCTCATACCCATCCCCAGCCTCATCCCCAGACTCATCCCCATCCTCATACCCATCCCCATCCTCATCCCCATCCCAAGCCTCATACCCATCCCCATCCTCATCCCCATCCTCATACCCATCCTCATACCCATCCCCATCCTCATACCCATCCCCATCATCATACCCATCCCCAGCCTCATACCCATCCCCATCCTCATACCCATCCCCATCATCATACCCATCCCCAGCCTCATACCCATCCTCATACCCATCCTTATACCCATCCCCATCCTCATACCCATCCCCATCATCATAACAATCCCCATCCTCATCCCCATCCTCATACCCATCCCCATCCTCATCCCCATCCTCATACCCATCCTCATACCCATCCCCATCCTCATACCCATCCCCATCATCTTACCCATCCCCAGCCTCATACCCATCCCCATCCTCATACCCATCCCCATCATCATACCCATCCCCAGCCTCATACCCATCCCCAGCCTCATACCCATCCTCATACCCATCCTCATACCCATCCTCATGCCCATCCTCATACCCATCCTCATGCCCTTCCCCATCCTCATACCCATCCTCATCCCCATCCTCATACCCATCCCCATCATCATACCCATCCCCATCCTCATCCCCATCCTCATACCCATCCTCATACCCATCCTCATACCCTTCCCCATCCTCATACCCATCCTCATCCCCATCCTCATCCCCATCCCCATCCTCATCCCCATCCCCAGCCTCATACCCATCCCCATCCTCATACCCATCCCCATCCTCATACCCATCCTCATGCCCATCCCCATCCCCATACCCATCCTCATACCCTTCCCCATCCTCATGCCCATCCTCATCCTCATACCCATCCCCATCCCCATCCTCATACCCATCCCCATCCTCATGCCCATCCCCATCCTCATCCCCATCCCCATCCATCCCATACCCATCCCCATCCTCATACCCATCCTCATGCCCATCCCCATCCTCATACCCATCCCCATCCTCATACCCATCCCCATCCTCATACCCATCCCCAGCCTCATACCCATCCTCATACCCATCCTTATACCCATCCCCATCCTCATACCCATCCCCATCATCATAACAATCCCCATCCTCTTCCCCATCCTCATACCCATCCCCATCCTCATCCCCATCCTCATACCCATCCTCATACCCATCCCCATCCTCATACCCATCCCCATCATCTTACCCATCCCCAGCCTCATACCCATCCCCATCCTCATACCCATCCCCATCCTCATACCCATCCTCATACCCATCCTCATACCCTTCCCCATCCTCATACCCATCCTCATCCCCATCCTCATCCCCATCCCCATCCTCATCCCCATCCCCAGCCTCATACCCATCCCCATCCTCATACCCATCCCCATACCCTTCCCCATCCTCATACCCATCCTCATACCCTTCCCCATCCTCATACCCATCCTCATACCCATCCCCATCCTCATACCCATCCCCATACCCTTCCCCATCCTCATACCCATCCCCATCCTCATCCCCATCCTCATACCCATCCTCATACCCATCCCCATCCTCATACCCATCCCCATCATCTTACCCATCCCCAGCCTCATACCCATCCCCATCCTCATACCCATCCCCATCCTCATACCCATCCTCATACCCATCCTCATACCCTTCCCCATCCTCATACCCATCCTCATACCCATCCCCATCCTCATACCCATCCCCATCCTCATCCCCATCCTCATACCCATCCCCATCATCATACCCATCCCCATCCCCAGCCTCATACCCATCCTCATACCCATCCTCCTACCCATCCTCATACCCATCCCCATCCTCATCCCCCCCCCCCCTTAAATGATTTAGATGCACTATTGTAAAGTGGCTGTTCCACTGATGTCAGAAGGTGAATTCACCAATTTGTAAGTCGCTCTGGATAAGAGCGTCTGCTAAATGACTTAAATGTAATGTAAATGTCATACCCATCCCCATCATCATACCCATCCCTATCCTCATACCCATCCCCATCCTCATACCCATCCTCATACCCATCCCCATCCTCATACCCATCCCCATCCTCATACCCATCCTCATACCCATCCCCATCCCCATCCTCATACCCATCCCCATCCTCATACCCATCCCCATCCTCATACCCATCCCCAGCCTCATCCCCATCCTCATACCCATCCCCATCCTCATACCCATCCCCATCCTCATACCCATCCTCATACCCATCCCCATCCTCATACCCATCCCCATCCTCATACCCATCCCCATCCTCATACCCATCCTCATACCCATCCCCATCCTCATACCCATCCCCAGCCTCATACCCATCCCCAGCCTCATCCCCATCCTCATACCCATCCCCATCCTCATACCCATCCCCATCCTCATACCCATCCCCATCCTCATCCCCATCCCCATCCTCATACCCATCCTCATACCCATCCCCATCCTCATCCCCATCCCCAGCCTCATCCCCATCGTCATACCCATCCCCATCCTCATTCCCATCCCCAGCCTCATCCCCATCCTCATACCCATCCCCATCCTCATACCCATCCCCAGCCCCAGCCTCAGCCCCAACCTCATCCTCATCACCTTTAATGTATTCAGAGTGATGGTTCCCCCTGGACAGTACTCTTCCTCTCCAGAACCAGGCTGGGGCCCCTAATGGTGTCAGGCCCGGGCCAGATCAATACAGGTCTGCTCCCAGCTGCTCCCTGACCAGAGGACCTGGTGTTAACTATCTGTAGTGAAGCAAAGAGAGGTTGAGAACATGAGGGTCAGTGTATTGTTACGGTAGAGGGAACATGAGGGTCAGTGTATTGTTAAGGTAGAGGGAACATGAGGGTCAGGGTATTGTTAAGGTAGAGGGAACATGAGGGTCAGTGTATTGTTCAGGTAGAGGGAACATGAGGGTCAGTGTATTGTTACGGTAGAGAGAACATGAGGGTCAGTGTATTGTTACGGTAGAGAGAACATGAGGGTCAGTGTATTGTTACGGTATAGGGAACATGAGGGTCAGTGTATTGTTACGGTAGAGAGAACATGAGGGTCAGTGTATTGTTACGGTAGAGAGAACATGAGGGTCAGTGTATTGTTACGGTAGAGAGAACATGAGGGTCAGTGTATTGTTACGGTAGAGAGAACATGAGGGTCAGTGTATTGTTACGGTAGAGGGAACATGAGGGTCAGTGTATTGTTACGGTAGAGGGAACATGAGGGTCAGTGTATTGTTAAGGTAGAGAGAACATGAGGGTCAGTGTATTGTTACGGTAGAGAGAACATGAGGGTCAGTGTATTGTTAAGGTAGAGGGAACATGAGGGTCAGTGTATTGTTACGGTAGAGAGAACATGAGGGTCAGTGTATTGTTAAGGTATAGGGAACATGAGGGTCAGTGTATTGTTTCGGTAGAGGGGTCATGAGGGTCAGTGTATTGTTACGGTAGAGGGAACATGAGGGTCAGTGTATTGTTAAGGTAGAGAGAACATGAGGGTCAGTGTATTGTTACGGTAGAGGGAACATGAGGGTCAGTGTATTGTTACGGTAGAGGGAACATGAGGGTCAGTGTATTGTTACGGTAGAGAGAACATGAGGGTCAGTGTATTGTTACGGTAGAGAGAACATGAGGGTCAGTGTATTGTTCAGGTAGCAAAGAGGACACACTGCGTGAGTTGTATCTTTTAGTGAGAGGAGGAGCATCGGTTGTGGTCAGGGTGGTCTACTTGACTTCCCTACAGAGATGATCTCTGTTTTACACCTCATCTCTTTATCCTCTGTTCCCCTGTTAGACCTCTCTGGAGTCCCTCTCTTCTAAACCTGTGTGAGTTGGACAAATACATGTGTTTATTCTGCCTCAGCATGCACAGTATGGCCAATCCTTCCTTACACTGTCTGTCTGCCTGTGTGTCTGCCGCCACAACACTGGCTGAACTAAAAGCTAAAGCATCAACACTCCTAGAGACCAGGCTATTGCTTGTACCATTGCAAGACTGGAAACCAGTGATTTCTATCTGACAGTAGTACATGTACATCCCACCACCTGGGATGATCAGACAGTCATTGATGAAGAGTCTCTGAACCAGGGATCACCTGGGATGATCAAACAGTCATTGATGAAGAGTCTCTGAACCAGGGATCACCTGGGATGATCAGACAGTCATTGATGAAGAGTCTCTGAACCAGGGATCACCTGGGATGATCAAACAGTCATTGATGAAGAGTCTCTGAACCAGGGATCACCTGGGATGATCAGACAGTCATTGATGAAGAGTCTCTGAACCAGGGATCACCTGGGATGATCAAACAGTCATTGATGAAGAGTCTCTGAACCAGGGATCACCTGGGATGATCAAACAGTCATTGATGAAGAGTCTCTGAACCAGGGATCACCTGGGATGATCAGACAGTCATTGATGAAGAGTCTCTGAACAGCAGTTGAATTATTGATACCTGTCTGCTGTGTTCTCCCTAACACTTTGCCTGTGTTCCACATGGCACCCTATTCTCTTTCTAGGGCCCATAATACTCTGGTCAAAGTAGTGCACTATGAAGGGAATAGGATGCCATTTGGGATGTTGCCTTGGTGATCCTCAACCTTCCCATCCTAGCTTGAAACAGGAAGAAACATGGAGGAGTGCTCCCAGCCGTTAATCATGATACCCCCTGGTCACAGGGCCATACGACTGGCTTCCTGCCTAGCAGTGGGGATGGTCCTTTCAGGTAGTGTTGGTCGTTCACTACCTTTTAATGAAGGTGATTAGTGCGTATTGAAGGAATATCCATTACAATCTAGAATGAAACATTGTCATGTTTTGGGGGATAATGAGATTGTAATTTTCACATAAAAAGTGGAATTGCACTAAATTTCCTCCTTTCATATTTGTGTGTGTGTGTGTGTGTGTGTGTGTGTGTGTGTGTGTGTGTGTGTGTGTGTGTGTGTGTGTGTGTGTGTGTGTGTGTGTGTGTGTGTGTGTGTGTGTGTGTGTGTGTGTGTGTGTGTGTGTGTGTGTGTGTGTGTGTGTGTGTGTGTGTGTGTGTGTGTGTGTGCGTGTTTGTATATGCCAAAGGCTCATGTATGACCCACAGCAGCAGCAATAATACTGTCTTTATGACATTATAGACTGACCCATGGGTCAGTGTTAACAGCAGTCTATGGGTCAGTGTTAACAGCAGTCTATGGGTCAGTGTTAACAGCAGTCTATGGGTCAGTGTTAACAGCAGTCTATGGGTCAGTGTTAACAGCAGTCTATGGGTCAGTGTTAACAGCAGTCTAACACTGACCCATAGACTGTTAATAACAGAGATGATGATATCTAACACTGACCCATAGGCTCTGGCTTACATATGCTGGGTGAGTAATGCTGCTTGCTTATTAGCCTTGATACATAGCTTCAACACACACACACAGAGGGATGCACACATACACACAAGCACACAAGCACACACAAAATCTCTCACATACACATGCACACACCCTCCTCCCCAACACACACACACCTCTCCTGTATCCCATGTGGACTGTTGCATGGCCAGCGAGAGTCCCTGTTGTTTTGGTGTGAAACAGACCCCTGGGGCCGTGTGTGTGTGTGTATTGAACAGACTGACTCTGGTTCGTATGGACGACAGACTGCTGCCTATCCAGCCTGCGTCTCCACAGGTGATCTAGTGTTGTTTACATGAGACCAGTGGGACATAGAGACAACACGCACACACGCACACACGCACACTCACGCACACACGCACACACACACACACACACACACACACACACACACAAGCACGCTCGCACGCACGCACAGACACACACACACACACACACGCGTGCACACACACACACACACACGCGTGCGCACACACACACACAAACACACACGATGGGTTTTCTCTAACTGGGCAGATCATAGAATCGACGTTGTTGCTTCCTTGTTTATCTGTAACTGCATGCTGAGGGTATAATAGAATATATATATCCAGCTTTGAGTGGCCAATAGGAATCAGGTCAGATGTCAGATCAACAGGGGAACTCTGTGGGGTTGCTATGGTGACACTGTAGCCTGTGTGGCATCAACAAACTGAATTTGGACAGACAGGACCTAAAATATCTGTCAAAAATATCAGCATTTTATCTGAACGTTGAGACGAAACACCTGTTATCTCATCTCTTCCGTTCCTCATTGCCTGATCGTAGCAGGTGGATGCTTATTGTAATTCCATCCCTTTGAAACCATTATGAAATGCTTGTTGAATATCCCCACCACTCATACTGTAGTGAAACTGTTACTACACAGACAGTGTAGGGTGACGTTGCCCCTAGACACTGATCTTGGGTCAGTTTTGCATTTCCCCCACTAATGATTGACGTTAGAATTGGAGGAGGGCAAGCTGATTCTAGATCTGTACCTGGGGGAAACTTCCAGAGGGTTGATCATATTACAAAAGCATCTGATCCTCATCAGGAAAGTCATCACAGCACTGCACCATCTGGCCAACAGCCACCAACCATCAACCACCACCAACCACCACCAACCACCAACCACCAACCATCAACCACCACCAACCACCACCAACCACCACCACCAACAACCACCAACAACCACCAACCATCAACCACCACCAACCACCAACCACCAACAACCACCAACCACCAACCACCACCAACCACCAACCACCAACCACCACCAACCACCAACAACCACCAACAACCACCAACCACCAACCACCACAAACCATCAACCACCACCAACCACCAACCACCAACCACCAACCACCACCAACCACCAACAACCACCAACCACCACCAACCACAAACCATCAACCACCACCAACCATCAACCAACACCAACCACCAACCACCAACCACCACCAAACACCACCAGCCACCAACCACCGCAACCACCAACAACCACCAACAACCACCAACCACCACCACCACCAACCACCAACCACCACCAACCACCAACCAACCACTGCAACCACATCCACCCCACCATCAACCATCAACCACCAACCACTACCAACCACCAACCACCACCAACCACTACCAACCACCAACCACCACCAACCACCACCAACCACCAACCATCACCAACCACCACCAACCCTCAACCACTACCAACCACCACCAACCATCAACCACCACCAACCATCAACCACCACCAACCACCAACCACCAACCACCACCAACCACCACCAACCACCACCAACCACCACCAACCACCAACCACCACCAACCACCACCAACCACCACCAACCACCATCAACAACCACCAACCAACCATCAACCACCACCAACCACCAACCACCACCAACCACCACCAACCACCAACCATCACCAACCACCACCAACCACCAACAACCACCAACAACCACCAACCACCACCACCAACCACCAACCACCACCAACCATCACCAACACCACCAACCACCACCAACCACCAACCACCACCAACCATCAACAACCACCAACCATCAACCACCAACCACCACCAACCACCACCAACCAACCACCAACCAACCATCAACCACCACCAACCAACCACCAACCACCACCAACCACCAACCACCAACCATCAACCACCACCAACCATCAACCACCACCAACCATCAACCACCACCAACCATCAACCACCACCAACCACCAACCACCAACCACCAACCACCAACCACCACCAACCACCAACAACCACCAACCACCACCAACCACAAACCATCAACCACCACCAACCATCAACCAACACCAACCACCAACCACCACCAACCACCAACCACCAACAACCACCAACCACCACCAACCACATCCACCCACCACCAACCACCAACCAACCATCAACCAACAACCACCAACCACCACCACCAACCACCAACCACCACCAACCACCAACCACCACCAACCACCACCAACCACCAACCATCACCAACCACCACCAACCACCAACAACCACCAACCACCACCAACCACCACCAACCACCACCAACCACCACCACCACCACCAACCACCACCAACCACCAACCACCACCAACCATCAACAACCACCAACCATCAACCACCAACCACCACCAACCACCACCAACCAACCACCAACCAACCATCAACCACCACCAACCAACCACCAACCACCACCAACCATCAACCACCAACCATCAACCACCACCAACCATCAACCACCACCAACCATCAACCACCACCAACCATCAACCACCACCAACCACCAACCACCAACCACCAACCACCAACCACCACCAACCACCACCAACCACAAACCATCAACCACCACCAACCATCAACCAACACCAACCACCAACCACCACCAACCACCACCAACCACCAACCACCAACCACCACCAACCACCAACAACCACCAACAACCACCAACCACCACCAACCACCAACCACCACCAACCACCAACCACCAACCACCACCATCCACCCACCACCAACCACCAACCAACCATCAACCATCAACCACCAACCACTACCAACCACCAACCACCACCAACCACTACCAACCACCAACCACCAACCACCACCAACCACCACCAACCACCAACCATCACCAACCACCACCAACCACTCAACCACCACCAACCATCACCACCACCAACCATCAACCACCACCAACCACCAACCACCAACACACCACCAACCACCACCAACCACCACCAACCACCACCAACCACCACCACCAACCATCAACCACCACCAACCATCAACCACCACCACCACCAACCACCACCAACCACCACCAACCACCAACCATCACCAACCACCAACAACCACCAACAACCACCAACAACCACCAACCACCACCACCAACCACCAACCACCACCACCACCAACCATCACCAACCACCACCAACCACCACCAACCACCAACCAACCACCAACCACCACCAACCATCAACAACCACCAACCATCAACCACCAACCACCACCAACCACCACCAACCAACCACCAACCAACCATCAACCACCACCAACCAACCACCAACCACCACCAACCACCAACCACCAACTATCAACCACCACCAACCATCACCAACCACCACCAACCACCACCAACCACCAACCACCACCAACCATCAACAACCACCAACCATCAACCACCAACCACCACCAACCACCACCAACCAACCAACCACCAACCACCAACCACCAACCACCACCAACCACCAACAACCACCAACCACCACCAACCACAAACCATCAACCACCACCAACCATCAACCAACACCAACCACCAACCACCAACCACCACCAAACACCACCAACCACCAACCACCAACAACCACCAACAACCACCAACCACCACCACCAACCACCAACCACCACCAACCACCAACCACCAACCAACCACCAACCACATCCACCCACCACCAACCACCAACCAACCATCAACCATCAACCACCAACCACTACCAACCACCAACCACCACCAACCACTACCAACCACCAACCACCACCAACCACCACCAACCACCAACCATCACCAACCACCACCAACCCTCAACCACTACCAACCACCACCAACCATCAACCACCACCAACCATCAACCACCACCAACCACCAACCACCAACCACCACCATCAACCACCACCAACCACCACCAACCACCACCAACCACCACCAACCACTACCAACCACCATCAACAACCACCAACCAACCATCAACCACCACCAACCACCAACCACCACCAACCACCACCAACCACCAACCATCACAACCACCACCAACCACAACAACCACCAACAACCACCAACCACCACCAACCACCACCAACCACCACCAACCATCACCAACCACCACCAACCACCACCAACCACCAACCAACCACCAACCACCACCAACCATCAACAACCACCAACCATCAACCACCAACCACCACCAACCAACCACCAACCAACCACCAACCAACCATCAACCACCACCAACCAACCACCACCAACCACCAACCACCAACTATCAACCACCACCAACCATCAACCACCACCAACCACCAACCATCAACCACCACCAACCAACCATCAACCACCACCAACCACCAACCATCAACCACCACCAACCATCAACCACCACCAACCACCACCAACCATCAACCACCACCAACCACCACCAACCAACCATCAACCACCACCAACCACCAACCATCAACCACCACCAACCATCAACCACCACCAACCACCACCAACCATCAACCACCACCAACCATCAACCACCACCAACACCAACCACCAAACACCACCAACCAACCATCAACCACCACCAACCAACCATCAACCACCACCAACCAACCACCATCAACCACCAACAACCACCAACCACCACCACCAACCACCAACCACCATCACCAACCACCACCAACCACCACCAACCACCACCAACCACCAACCAACCACCAACCACCACCAACCATCAACCACCACCAACCACCACCAACCAACCACCACCAACCACCAACCATCAACCACCAACAACCATCAACCACCACCAACCACCACCAACCACCACCAACCACCAACCATCAACCACCACCAACC
>NW_027014687.1:250748-308202 GCF_036934945.1 Oncorhynchus masou masou | reverse complement strand
TACTGTGACACTTTCTACATTTTGATCTTAAACTGTATTGTTGATATGCAAAAATGTGGGTACATTTTGGGTCTGGGTCTGTAACCACAGTGGTCTAATGAAACAATGACCAAAAGCTTGTTTCTGAGTGGTATTTTTGTTTAGTAACCTGACACACTCACTCACACAGCAGAGAGAGCAGAGAAGGTGTCGGAGTTTCGCACTTTCCACTACAGTGCATGATGGGTAAAACGCTCTCGCATCCCTGCTGCTATTCACAGGTACTAGCACACACACACACACACACAACACGTACACATACACCTCAACCAGAAACGGTGGATTGATGGCAGCATTCGTGCAAATCTGAGAGCTCGAACCACTGCTTTTAATCAGGGCAAGGCGACCGGAAACATGACCGAATACAAACAGTGTAGCTATTCCCTCTGCAAGGCAATCAAACAAGCTAAACGTCAGTATAGAGACAAAGTAGAGTCACAATTCAACGGCTCAGACACGAGAGGTATGTGACAGGGTCTACAGTCAATAACGGACTACAAAAAGAAAACCAGTCCCGTCGCAGACACCGATGTCTTACTCCCAGACAAACTAAACAACTTCTTTGCTCGCTTTGAGTACAATACAGTGCACTGACATGGCCCGCGACCAAAACCTTTGGGCTGTATCACCGCCTGGTACGGCAACTGCTCCGGCCACAACCGTAAGACTCTCCAGAGGGCAGTGAGGTCTGCACAATGCATCACCGAGGGCAAACTACCTGCCCTCCAGGACACCTACACCATCTGATGTCACAGGAAGGCCAAAAAGATCATCAAGGACAACAACCACCCAAGCCTCTGCCTGTTCCCCTCGCTATCATCTAGAAGGCGAGGTCAGTACAGGTGCATCAAAGCGGGGACCGAGAAGCTGTTTTTCAGTCTCTATCTCAAGGCCATCAGACTGTTAAACAGCCATCACTAACATTGAGTGGCTTCTGCCAACATACAGACTCAATCTCTAGCCACTTTTATAATTAACATTTGGATGCAATAAATGTATCACTAGTCACTTAAACACTGCCACTTTATATAATGTTTACATACCCTACATTACTCATCTCATGTGTAGATACTGTACTCTATACCATCTACTGCATCTTGCCTATGCAGCGCGGCCATCGCTCATCCATATATTAATATGTACATACTCTTATTCATTCCTTTACACTTGTGTGTATAAGGTAGTTGTTGTGAAATTGTTAGATTACTTGTTAGATATTACTGCACGGTCGGAACTAGAAGCACAAGCAATTCGCTACACTATCATTAACATCTGCTAACCATGTGTATGTGACCTATACAATTTGATTTGGTACAGGCAGTTTTTGCCGATGCAGAAAGCCATGTTAATTCTTCTTTGGGTCTACGAGCTTTTGTTCCTCTGGTGTGTGTGTGTGTGTGTGTGTGTGTGCATTTCTTCTCCTGTGGGTTATGGTCTTCAGTACCAGAGACGTCTGGAAACCAAAGCCCTCAACACAATGCTGTTCAAGATGTGTGCATTGAAGCGTTCAACATTGTCCCCCTTTGAAAATGCGCCACTTCCTGACACCAAGCGAAATGAGCACGTGACACGTTGTGGCGAAAACCGTGAGGATACACTGTGACTCTCGCAAGCTTATGTTACAGAACATTCTAGAACTACTTAGCCGCTGAAGAAATTAACTGCTCTGGTGAATGCAGAATGGACAAATCATTCTGGGGCCTGTATGCTTCCATGCACCTATGTAATTGCAATTTTTTAATGTGCCCCAGCAATAGAGGTGGTGACACACACACACACACACACACACACACACACACACACACACACAGTACAAAGCAACAACACACACACACTCTACCCCTACCCCATTCATCCCCACAGCCTCTTAGCACTTCAGCGCTGGCTGTGCAGCGAGGCCGCATGGCACACCACAGCTACACTCATTACTCCATGATTATGCAGAGGAGTGGGGAAATCAAAGATGTTATTGTAGATGAGTGAGTCCTAAGTGTCCCAGCCTCCCTGTATCTGCCAGGGATGATTAGAAAACGTGTTCCTCTATCTCGCAATGATCACATTCTCTCTTTGTTAGCCTGGGTTGGATGTCTCAGAATGAATTTCTTTGATGGACAGCTGTCGAGTCTTATCTCGGGGTTAACAGATCCCTCCCTTCATTATATATGCATGACGGGGATGGCGGCCATGTTGGGAGGGGATGAGTAAGAGAGGTAACAGATTAACATGCTCATTTAGATCTGGAGAGGTGAGGACGGGGAGTGGGTTGATATCCAGTCAGTATATTCAAGGCCAGTCAGAGAAGGAATGGATGTCAAATAGAACGGAGAGAATGATCTTCTGTTATCTTTCACTTCCTCTCTGTTTCGGCCTTTCAATCGCTGTGAAACTACCTTGCATTCACCACGAACTTAGAGATAAGTCAGAGACGAGTCGGATATGAGTCGGATATGAGTCGGATATGAGTCAGAGATGAGTCAGAGATGAGTCAGAGACGAGTCGGATATGAGTCAGAGAGAAGTCGGAGAGAAGTCGGATATGAGTCAGAGATAAGTCATGAGTCGGATGAGTCGGATAGAGAGTCAGATACGAGTCAGAGATAACCTTTTCAGTTTAATAATAGTGACACGAATAACATTGGGGGTTCAATAAGCAATGCAATTAAAGAGTACTATTTAATTTTTTTAACCAGGCAAGTCAGTTAAGAACAAATTCTTATTTTCAAGCCAAGGAACAGCCTGTTCAGGAACAGTTTGTTAACTTGTCAGCTCGGGGTTTGAACTTGCAACCTTCTGGTTACTAGTCCAACGCTCTAACCACTAGGCTACCCTGCTGCCCCCTAAGCAACAGAGCCAACAGTCAGAGAGAAAATCCAAAATAACTGAAAACCTTACCAGAACCTCTGGATGAGACTTTGAATGGAAGTCCAAGTGAAGGGAGATATACAATCCAACAGAAAAACATGTATATAAAAAAATCAGAGGTATTAAGTCTGTGTTCACAACATCTGGTCATTTCGTAAATACCAGAATATGACTGGTGGGAAACTCCTCTATCATCCCCGTGCTCCGAGTTTCCCACTTGCTCCACTCTTTGAAAGACCGAAACATCATTTGTCCACAAAAAAGAAAGCAAGCAAGGCGGCATCTTCAGCAGTTGTTGTTAATGGTAAGAACACAATACAAATTCTTGAAAAAATGTATTCTGTTCATCTTCCTTTTGATTTAGAGAGCAGATCTGGATGTATTTTCTGAAAGCAATCTATTAATATTGTTTTTGAAAACTATAATTTGATTACAAGCATGATAGCTGTACTTGAGTTTTTTGTTGACACAGCTTGTTGGTAATTAGCCAATCAGCGTTTCTCAATGAGTTCAAAGTGCATGAATGCATCCAACTGGTAATTACCACCTTCCCACTTGGTTATGAATGCAGCATAATTCAAGATGGCGTCTGTGGTTTGGACACGCCTCTATCCACACCCATACCTGCAACCTTAAAGGTCTACTGCTTCATAGGCAATGATCAACACAATACAGTTTGTTAACATATTTTTGGCCAAGTATACACACTGTTTTCAGAGTTCCACATTTCATAAATGTTTCAGTTTTCTTTTAGGGGAAATGTTATGTTTTATTCCACTTTATCCTTTCATAGTAACATGTTACAGCTGATTGTGTACACACACACACACACACACACACACACACACACACACACACACACACACACACAGCAGATGTCTTCCCTCTAGTTATGGCCTATAGGGCCCTTGTAATGTCAGTAGGAAATCCATTTGGGGAGAATCTGGAGGGTGGAGGAGAGAACCAGAAGAAGGAAGAAAAGAGAAGAAAGGAGAAGAGAAAAAGACAAGAGAAGAAGAGAAAAAGACAAGAGAAGAAGAGAAAAAGACAAGAAGAAGAAGAGAGGAAGAAGACAGAGAAGAAGAAGAGAGGAGAAGAAGACAAGAGAAGAAGACAAGAGAAGACAAGAGAAGAAGAAGACAAGAGAAGAAGAGAGGAGAAGAAGACAAGAGAAGAAGAGAGGAGAAGAAGAGAAGAGAGGAAAGAAGAGAAGAAGAGAGGAGAAGAAGACAAGAGAAGAAGAGAGGAGAAGAAGACAAGAGAAGAAGAGAGGAGAAGAAGACAAGAGGAGAGGAGAAGAAGACAAGAGGAGAGGAGAAGAAGACAAGAGGAGAGGAGAAGAAGACAAGAGAAGAAGAGAGGAGAAGAAAACAAGAGAAGAAGAGAGGAAAAGAAGACAAGAGAAGAAGAGAGGAGAAGAAGACAAGAGAAGAAGAGAGGAGAAGAAGACAAGAGAAGAAGAGAGGAGGAGAAGACAAGAGAAGAAGAGAGGAGAAGAAGACAAGAGAAGAAGAGAGGAGAAGAAGACAAGAGAAGAAGAGGAAAAGAAGACAAGAGGAGAGGAGAGGAAGACAAGAGAAGAAGACAGGAGGAGAAGACAAGAGAAGAAGAGAGGAGGAGAAGACAAGAGAAGAAGAGAGGAGGAGAAGACAAGAGAAGAAGAAGACAAGAGGAGAAGAGAGTAGAAGAAGACAAGAGAAGAAGAGAGGAGGAGAAGACAAGAGAAGAGAGAGAGAAGACAAGGAGAAGACAAGAGAAGAAGAGAGGAGGAGAAGACAAGAGAAGAAGAAGACAAGAGAAGAAGAGAGGAGAAGAAGACAAGAGAAGAAGAGAGAAGGAGAAGAAGTAATGGAAGAATGTCTTCCCTCTCTCTGTAACACTGACCGTCTATATGATTGGAGTTACGCCTCTACTCTTATCAATGTGCTGCTACATCCCAGCCTTTCTGCATTGGCAGAACATGAAACACTGTTGTGTGGAAGAGAACCATACATACATTGAACCAGCGACCGTCACTATCTAATCCAAACACGATGCCTGGTTCATATATATTTATAAAGCAGTACAAGGTGAGATTTAAAGGTGGGGCAGCTTGTTCCCAGGGGCACACACACACACAGAGAGATCTGCATCAGTAATCCCTCTTAAGTGACGGCTGCAGGTTAAGTGTCAATTTGTATGCATTTCCCTGCGCCTTATGCTTCCTCTTCCCACCACACTCGTCCATGGCAACCATACTTTATTGCAGCTGACAGGGGCCTCATCCCTTTAGCCTTTAATCCAGATTTACATTCAGCACATCCACTTTGTATCCCAACAAAGGTATTAACGTCCCCCCAATGCAAATAACATCCACTTTAATGTGCCCTGGGAGGCATAGGGAGACTAGTCCTTTTAGTCGGTGTGGCATTGGCTACATGGGTAAGGCCCATAGACAGTCTGAAGGCATTGGCTACATGGGTAAGGCCCATAGACAGTCTGAAGGCATTGGCTACATGGGTAAGCCCATAGACAGTCTGAAGGCATTGGCTACATGGGTAAGGCCCATAGACAGTCTGAAGGCATTAGCTACATGGGAAAGGCCCATAGACAGTCTGAAGGCATTGGCTACATGGGTAAGACCCATAGAGTCTGAAGGTCTGATGGCATTGGCTACATGGGTAAGGCCCATAGACAGTCTGAAGGCATTAGCTACATGGGTAAGGCCCATAGACAGTCTGAAGGCATTAGCTACATGGGTAAGGCCCATAGACAGTCTGAAGGCATTAGCTACATGGGTAAGGCCCATAGACAGTCTGAAGGCATTAGCTACATGGGTAAGACCCATAGACAGTCTGAAGGCATTAGCTACATGGGTAAGGCCCATAGACAGTCTGAAGGCATTGAAGGCTACATGGGTAAGACCCATAGACAGTCTGAAGGCATTGGGTAAGCTACATGGGTAAGGCCCATAGACAGTCTGAACAGCTCATGGGTAAAGCCCATAGACAGTCTGAAGGCATTGGCTACATGGGTAAGGCCCATAGACAGTCTGAAGGCATTAGCTACATGGGTAAGGCCCATAGACAGTCTGAAGGCATTGGCTACATGGGTAAGGCCCATAGACAGTCTGAAGGCATTAGCTACCCATAGACAGTCTAGACATTAGCTCATGGGTAAGACCCATAGACAGTCTGAAGGCATTGGCTACATGGGTAAGGCCCATAGACAGTCTGAAGGCATTAGCTACATAAGGGTCTAGCTACATGGGTAAGACCCATAGACAGTCTGAAGGCAGGCTACATGGGTAAGGCCCATAGACAGTCTGAAGGCATTAGCTACATGGGTAAGGCATTAACCATAGACAGTCTGAAGGCATTAGCTACATGGGTAAGGCCCATAGACAGTCTGAAGGCATTAGCTACATGGGTAAGGCCCATAGACAGTCTGAAGGCATTAGCTACATGGGTAAGGCCCATAGACAGTCTGAAGGCATTAGCTACATGGGTAAGGCCCATAGACAGTCTGAAGGCATTAGCTACATGGGTAAGGCCCATAGACAGTCTGAAGGCCATTAGACAGTCTGAAGGCATGGGTAAGGCCCATAGACAGTCTGCATTGTACATGGGTAAAACCATAGACAGTCTGAAGATGCCGATCACTGTGTGGAGTCTGTAGACTATAGAGGCTTTATCAGATGCACGGATGGTGCATGAATAATTCCCCTTCCGTATAACAGCATGCCCAGGATATGCAGGGGGTTTGCTGAATCAATATCCATGAGGAGTTTGTCCCCACGCCTTCAAGAAACACCGCCGTCGGCCCACCCTGCGCCGTTGCCACCATAAGTTAATGAGCTATTTAGCCCATGCTGTTAGAGCTGGCGCTGAATACAGCCTGCTGGTCTGTGGATGACTGTTAAAACATACAGCGTATTAAAACACTAATGTGGTGGGTGAGCCTCGGTCAGGGGGACATAGAGAGAGAGGGAGAGAGGGACAGAGAGACATAGAGAGAGGGAGAGAGGGACAGAGAGAGAGGGACAGAGGGAGAGAGGGAGAAAGGAAGAGGGAGAGAGGGAGAGAGAGGGACAGAGGGACAGAGAGGGAGAGAGAGACAGAGGGACAGAGAGAGAGGGAGAGAGGGACAGAGGGACAGAGAGAGAGAGAGGGAGAGAGGGACAGAGGGAGAGGAACAGAGGGAGAGAGGGACAGAGAGAGGGGAGAGAGGGACAGAGGGAGAGAGGGACAGAGGGAGAGAGGGAGAAGGGAGAAAGGGAGAAAGGGAGAGAGAGAAAATGGAGAGAGGGAGAGAGGGAGAAATGGAGAGAGGGAGAGAGGGAGAAATGGAGAGAGGGAGAGAGGGGGAGATGGAGAAAGGAAGAGAGGGAGAGAAGGAGAGAGGGACAGAGGGACAGAGGGAGAGAGGGAGAGGGGGAGAGAGGGAGAGAGAGAGGGGGAGAGGGACAGGGAGAGGGAGAGAGGGGGAGAGGGAAAGAGGGACAGGGAAACGGAGAGAGGGAGAGGGGGAGAGGGAGCGAGGGACAGAGGGAGAGAGGGACAGAGAGAGAGGGAGAGAGGGAGAAATGGAGAGAGGGAGAAAGGGAGAAAGGGAGAGAGGGACAGAGGGACAGAGGGAGAGAGGGAGGGAGAAGGGAGAGGGAGAGACGGAGAGGGACAGGGAAAGGGAGAGAGGGAGAGAGGGGGAGAGGGAGAGAGGGAAAGGGAGAAAGGGAGAGAGGGAGAAGGGGGAGAGAGGGGAAAGGGAGGAGAGGGAGGGGGAAAGGGACAGGGAGAGAGAGGGGAAAGGGGAGAGGGAGAGAGGGGGGGAGAGGGAGAGAGGGGGGGAGAGGGAGAAGAGGGAGAGAGGGAGAGAGAGGGAGAGAGAGGGGAGAGGGAGAAATGGAGAGAGGGGGAGAAGGAGAAGGAAAGAGGGATAGAAGGAGACAGGGTTAGAGGGTTAGAGGGAGAGGGAGAAGGCCTGAGTAGAACAAAGCTATGCATTTATAATGCTAATTATTTATGAATGTCTGAAATGTTAATGACAGGATTAAAACTCACTATCTCATTTTTAGTGCAAACTCTAAGCCCATACTATCATCCCCAGCTCCATCCACAGCCCCATCCCAATCCCCATCCCCAGCCTCATCCCCAGCCTCATACCCATCCCCAGCCCATACCCATCCCCAGCCTCATACCCATCCCCAGCCTCATACCCATCCTCATCCCCATCCCCAGCCACATCCCCATCCCTCATACCCATCCCCATCCTCAGCCCCATCCCCATCCTCATACCCATCCCCAGCCTCATCCCCATCCTCATACCCATCCCCAGCCTCATACCCATCCCCATACCCATCCCCATCCTCATACCCATCCCCATCCTCATACCCATCCCCCATCATCCCCAGCCCATCCCCATCCTCATACCCATCCCCATCCTCATACCCATCCCCAGCCCATCCCCATCCTCATACCCATCCCCAGCCTCATACCCATCCCCAGCCTCATACCCATCCTCATACCCATCCCCAGCCTCATCCCCATCCTCATACCCATCCCCAGCCTCATACCCATCCCCATCCATCCCCTCATCCCCATCCCCATCCTCATACCCATCCCCAGCCTCATCCCCATCCTCATACCCATCCCCAGCCCTACCCATCCCCATCCTCATACCCATCCCCAGCCACATACCCATCCCCAGCCTCATACCCATCCCCATCCTCATACCCATCCCCAGCCTCATCCCCATCCCCATCCTCATACCCATCCCCAGCCTCATACCCATCCCCATCCTCATACCCATCCCCATCCTCATACCCATCCCCAGCCTCATCCCCATCCCCAGCCTCATACCCATCCCCATCCTCATACCCATCCCCATCCTCATACCCATCCCCATCCTCATACCCATCCCTCATCCCTACCCATCCCCAGCCTCCCCATCCTCATCCTCATACCCATCCCCATCCTCATACCCATCCCCAGCCTCATACCCATCCCCATCCTCATACCCATCCCCATCCTCATACCCATCCCCATCCCCATCCCCATACCCATCCCCAGCCTCATACCCATCCCCATCCCATCATACCCATCCCCATCCTCATCCCCATCCTCATCCCCATCCCCATCCTCATACCCATCCTCATCCATCATCCCCATCCTCATCCCCATCCCCATCCCCATCCTCATCCCCCCATCCTCCCCATCCTCATCCCCATCCCCAGCCTCATACCCATCCCTCATCCCCATCCTCATCCCCATCCCCATCCTCATACCCATCCCCAGCCTCATCCTCATCCCCATCCTCATACCCATCCCCAGCCTCATCATCCCATCCTCATACCCATCCATCCCCATCCATCCCCATCCTCATCCCCATCCCCTCATACCCATCCTCATCCCCATCCCCATCCTCATACCCATCCCCATCCTCATCCCCATCCTCATACCCATCATCCTCATACCCATCCCCATCCTCATCCCCATCCCCATCCTCATCCCCTCATACCCATCCTCATACCCATCCCCCTCATACCCATCCCCATCCTCATACCCATCCCCATCCTCATCCCCATCCTCATACCCATCCTCATCCCATCCCCATCCTCATACCCATCCCCATCCTCATACCCATCCCCATCCTCATCCTCATACCCATCCTCATACCCATCCTCATACCCATCCCCATCCTCATACCCATCCTCATCATACCCATCCTCATCCCCATCCCCATCCCCATCCTCATACCCCCATCATACCCCCATACCCTCCCCATCCCCATCCCCATCCTCATACCCATCCCCATCCTCATACCCATCCTCATCCCCATCCTCATACCCATCCCCATCCTCATCCCCATCCCCATCCTCATACCCATCCCCCATCCTCATCCCCATCCTCATCCCATCCCCATCCTCATACCCATCCCCATCCTCATCCCCATCCCCATCCTCATATCCCCATCCTCATCCCCATCCTCCTCCCCATCCTCATACCCATCCCCATACCCATCCCCATCCTCATACCCATCCCCATCATCATACCCATCCCCATCCTCATCCCCATCCTCATACCCATCCTCATACCCATCCCCTCATACCCATCCCCAGCCTCATCCCCATCCTCATCCCCATCCTCATACCCATCCCCATCCTCATCCCCATCCCCAGCCTCATACCCATCCCCATCCTCATCCCTCATCCTCATCCCCATCCTCATCCCCATCCCCATCCTCATACCCATCCCCATCCCCATCCTCATCCCCATCCTCATACCCATCCCCATCCTCATACCCATCCCCATCATCACCCATACCTCATCCCCATCCTCATACCCATCCTCATACCCATCCTCATACCCATCCCCATCCTCATACCCATCCCCATCATCATACCCATCCCCATCCTCATCCCCATCCTCATACCCATCATCCCATCCCCATCCTCATCCCCATCCTCATACCCATCCCATCCCCATCCTCATACCCATCCCCATCCTCATCCCCATCCCATCCCCATCCTCATACCCATCCTCATCCCCATCCCCATCCTCATCCCCAGCCTCATACCCATCCCCATCCTCATCCCCATCCTCATACCCATCCCCATCCTCATACCCATCCCCCTCATACCCATCCTCATACCCATCCTCATACCCATCCCCATCCTCATCCCATCCTCATCCCCATCCTCATACCCATCCCCATCCTCATACCCATCCCCATCCTCATCCCCATCCCCATACCCATCCCCATCCCATCCTCATCCCCATCCCCATACCCATCCCCATCCTCATCCCCATCCCCATCCCCATCCTCATCCCCATCCCCATCCTCATCCCCATCCCCATCCCCCTCATACCCATCCCCATCCTCATACCCATCCCCATCCTCATACCCATCCTCATACCCATCCCCATCCTCATCCCCATCCTCATACCCATCCCCATCCTCATACCCATCCCCATCCTCATCCCCATCCCCATCCTCATCATCCCCATCCTCATACCCATCCCCATCCTCATACCCATCCCCATCCTCATCCCCATCCCCTCATCCCCATCCCCATCCTCAGAACCCATCCTCATGCCCATCCCCATCCCCATCCCCCTCATACCCATCCCCATCCTCATACCCATCCCCATCCTCATACCCATCCCCATCCTCATACCCATCCTCATACCCATCCTCATACCCATCCCCATCCTCATCCCCATCCTCATACCCATCCCCATCATCCTCATACCCATCCCCATCCCATCCTCCCCATCCTCATACCCATCCCCATCCTCATCCCCATCCTCATCCCCCATCATCCCCATCCTCATACCCATCCTCCCCATCCTCATACCCATCCCCATCCTCATACCCATCCCCAGCCTCATACCCATCCCCAGCCTCATACCCATCCCCATCCTCATACCCATCCTCATACCCATCCTCATACCCATCCCCATCCTCATCCCCATCCCCATCCTCATACCCATCCCCATCCTCATCCCCATCCCCATCATCCTCATCCCCATCCCCATCCTCATACCCATCCTCATTGCCATCCTCATACCCATCCCCATCCTCATCCCCATCCTCATCCCCATCCTCATACCCATCCCCATCCTCATACCCATCCCCATCCTCATACCCATCCCCATCCTCATACCCATCCCCATCCCCATCCTCATCCCCATCCTCATACCCATCCTCATACCCATCCATGCCCATCCCCATCCTCATACCCATCCCCATCCTCATACCCATCCCCATCCTCATACCCATCCCCATCCTCATACCCATCCCCAGCCTCATACCCATCCCCATCCTACCCATCCCCATACCCATCCCCATCCTCATACCCATCCCCCCATCCTCATACCCATCCCCATCCTCATCCCCATCCCAGCCTCATACCCATCCCCATCCTCATACCCATCCCCCTCCCCATCCCATCCCCATCCTCATACCCATCCCCATCATCATACCCATCCCCATCCCCATCCTCCTCACCCATCCCCATCCTCATACCCATCCCCATCCTCATACCCATCCTCATACCCATCCCCATCCTCATCCCCATCCTCATACCCATCCCCATCCTCATCCCCATCCTCATCCCCATCCTCATCCCCATCCTCATACTCATTCCATCCTCATACCCATCCCCAGCCTCATACCCATCCCATCCCAAATCATCCCCTCCTAAATACCCATCCCCATCCTCATACCCATCCCCATCCTCATACCCATCCCCCATCATACCCATCCCCATCCCCATCCCATCCCCATCCTCATCCCCTCATACCCATCCCCATCCTCATACCCCCATCCCCATCCTCATATCCCCATCCTCATACCCATCCCCATCCCCATATCCCCATCCTCATACCCATCCCCATCCTCATACCCATCCCCATCCTCATCCCCATCATACCCATCCCATACCCATCCTCATACCCATCCCCATCCTCATACCCATCCCCATCCTCATCCCCATCCTCATACCCATCCCCATCCTCATACCCATCCCCATCCTCATCCCCATCCTCATACCCATCCCCATCCTCATACCCATCCCCATCCTCATACCCATCCCCAGCCTCATACCCATCCCCATCCTCATCCCCATCCCCATCCCATCCCCATCCTCATACCCATCCCCATCCTCATACCCATCCCCAGCCTCATCCCCATCCCCAGCCTCATCCCCATCCTCATACCCATCCTCATACCCATCTCCCCATCCCATCCCCATCCTCATCCCCATCCCATCCCCCCATCCTCATACCCATCCCCATCCTCATACCCATCCCCATCCCATCATCCCAGCCTCATACCCATCCTCATACCCATCCCCATCCCATACCCATCCCCAGCCCCAGCCTCAGCCCCAACCTCATCCTCATCACCTTTAATGTATTCAGAGTGATGGTTCCCCCTGGACAGAACTCTTCCTCTCCAGAACCAGGCTGGGGCCCCTAATGGTGTCAGGCCCGGGCCAGATCAATACAGGTCTGCTCCCAGCTGCTCCCTGACCAGAGGACCTGGTGTTAACTATCTGTAGTGAAGCAAAGAGAGGTTGAGAACATGAGGGTCAGTGTATTGTTACGGTAGAGGGAACATGAGGGTCAGTGTATTGTTAAGGTAGAGGGAACATGAGGGTCAGTGTATTGTTAAGGTAGAGGGAACATGAGGGTCAGTGTATTGTTCAGGTAGAGGGAACATGAGGGTCAGTGTATTGTTACGGTAGAGAGAACATGAGGGTCAGTGTATTGTTAAGGTAGAGAGAACATGAGGGTCAGTGTATTGTTAAGGTAGAGAGAACATGAGGGTCAGTGTATTGTTACGGTAGAGAGAACATGAGGGTCAGTGTATTGTTACGGTAGAGAGAACATGAGGGTCAGTGTATTGTTACGGTAGAGAGAACATGAGGGTCAGTGTATACCCGGTAGAGAGAACATGAGGGTCAGTGTATTGTTACGGTAGAGAGAGAACATGAGGGTCAGTGTATTGTTACGGTAGAGGGAACATGAGGGTCAGTGTATTGTTAGGTAGAGAGAACATGAGGGTCAGTGTATTGTTACGGTAGAGGGAACATGAGGGTCAGTGTATTGTTTTCGGTAGAGGGAACATGAGGGTCAGTGTATTGTTAAGGTAGAGGGAACATGAGGGTCAGTGTATTGTTAAGGTAGAGGGAACATGAGGGTCAGTGTATTGTTAAGGTAGAGGGAACATGAGGGTCAGTGTATTGTTACGGTAGAGGGAACATGAGGGTCAGTGTATTGTTAAGGTAGAGAGAACATGAGGGTCAGTGTATTGTTAGGTAGAGGAACATGAGGGTCAGTGTATTGTTACGGTAGAGGGAACATGAGGGTCAGTGTATTGTTACGGTAGAGAGAACATGAGGGTCAGTGTATTGTTACGGTAGAGAGAACATGAGGGTCAGTGTATTGTTCAGGTAGCAAAGAGGACACACTGCGTGAGTTGTATCTTTTAGTGAGAGGAGGAGCATCGGTTGTGGTCAGGGTGGTCTACTTGACTTCCCTACAGAGATGATCTCTGTTTTACACCTCATCTCTTTATCCTCTGTTCCCCTGTTAGACCTCGCTGGAGTCCCTCTCTTCTAAACCTGTGTGAGTTGGACAAATACATGTGTTTATTCTGCCTCAGCATGCACAGTATGGCCAATCCTTCCTTACACTGTCTGTCTGCCTGTGTGTCTGCAGCCACAACACTGGCTGAACTAAAAGCTAAAGCATCAACACTCCTAGAGACCAGGCTATTGCTTGTACCATTGCAAGACTGGAAACCAGTGATTTATATCTGACAGTAGTACATGTACATCCCACCACCAGGGATGATCAAACAGTCATTGATGAAGAGTCTCTGAACCAGGGATCACCTGGGATGATCAAACAGTCATTGATGAAGAGTCTCTGAACCAGGGATCACCTGGGATGATCAGACAGTCATTGATGAAGAGTCTCTGAACCAGGGATCACCTGGGATGATCAAACAGTCATTGATGAAGAGTCTCTGAACCAGGGATCACCTGGGATGATCAGACAGTCATTGATGAAGAGTCTCTGAACCAGGGATCACCAGGGATGATCAAACAGTCATTGATGAAGAGTCTCTGAACCAGGGATCACCTGGGATGATCAAACAGTCATTGATGAAGAGTCTCTGAACCAGGGATCACCTGGGATGATCAAACAGTCATTGATGAAGAGTCTCTGAACAGCAGTTGAATTATTGATACCTGTCTGCTGTGTTCTCCCTAACACTTTGCCTGTGTTCCACATGGCACCCTATTCTCTTTCTAGGGCCCATAATACTCTGGTCAAAGTAGTGCACTATGAAGGGAATAGGATGCCATTTGGGATGTTGCCTTGGTGATCCTCAACCTTCCCATCCTAGCAGAGAAACAGGAAGAAACATGGAGGAGTGCTCCCAGCCGTTAGTCATGATACCCCCCTGGTCACAGGGCCATACGACTGGCTTCCTGCCTAGCAGTGGGAATGGTCCTTTCAGGTAGTGTTGGTCGTTCCCACTACCTTTTAATGAGGTGATTGGTACGTATTGAAGGAATATCCATTACAATCTAGAATGAAACATTGTCATGTTTTGGGGGATAATGAGATTGTAATTTTCACATAAAAAGTGGAATTGCACTAAATTTCCTCCTTTCATATGTGTGTGTGTGTGTGTGTGTGTGTGTGTGTGTGTGTGTGTGTGTGTGTGTGTGTGTGTGTGTGTGTGTGTGTGTGTGTGTGTGCGTGTTTGTATATGCCAAAGGCTCATGTATGACCCACAGCAGCAGCAATAATACTGTCTTTATGACATTATAGACTGACCCATAGGTCAGTGTTAGTCTATGGGTCAGCAACATGGGTCAGTCTATGGGTCAGTGTTAACAGCAGTCTATGGGTCAGTGTTAACAGCAGTCTATGGGTCAGTGTTAACAGCAGTCTATGGGTCAGTGTTAACAGCAGTCTAACACTGACCCATAGACTTTTAATAACAGAGATGATGATATCTAACACTGACCCATAGGCTCTGGCTTACATATGCTGGGTGAGTAATGCTGCTTGCTTATTAGCCTTGATACATAGGGTCAGTGTCAACACACACACACAGAGGGATGCACACATACACACACAAGCAACAAGCACACACACACAAAATCTCTCACATACACACATGCACACACACCCTCCTCCCCAACACACACACACCTCTCCTGTATCCCATGTGGACTGTTGCATGGCCAGTGAGAGTCCCTGTTGTTTTGGTGTGAAACAGACCCCTGGGGTCGTGTGTGTGTGTGTATTGAACAGACTGACTCTGGTTCGTATGGGTCAGACTGCTGCCTATCCAGCCTGCGTCTCCACAGGTGATCAGTGTTGTTTACATGAGACCAGTGGGACATAGAGGGCACACACGCACACGCACACTCACGCACACACGCACACAGGCACACATGCAGGGTCAGTGTTAACACACACACACACACACACACGCGTGCACACACACACACACACGCGTGCACACACACACACACACACGCGTGCGCACACACACACACAAACACACACGATGGGTTTTCTCTAACTGGGCAGATCATAGAATCGACGTTGTTGCTTCCTTGTTTATCTGTAACTGCATGCTGAGGGTATAATAGAATATATATATCCAGCTTTGAGTGGCCAATAGGAATCAGGTCAGATGTCAGATCAACAGGGGAACTCTGTGGGTTGCTATGGTGACACTGTAGCCTGTGTGGCATCAACAAACTGAATTTGGACAGACAGGACCTAAAATATCTGTCAAAAATATCAGCATTTTATCTGAACGTTGAGACGAAACAACACCTGTTATCTCATCTCTTCCGTTCCTCGTTGCCTCATCGTAGCAGGTGGATGCTTATTGTAATTCCGTCCCTTTGAAACCATTATGAAATGCTTGTTGAATATCCCCACCACTCATACTGTAGTGAAACTGTTACTACACAGACAGTGTAGGGTGACGTTGCCCCTAGACACTGATCTTGGGTCAGTTTTGCATTTCCCCCACTAATGATTGATGTTAGAATTGGAGGAGGGCAAGCTGATTCTAGATCTGTACCTGGGGGAAACTTCCAGAGGGTTGATCATATTACAAAAGCATCTGATCCTCATCAGGAAAGTCATCACAGCACTGCACCATCTGGCCAACAGCCACCAACCATCAACCACCACCAACCACCACCAACCACCAACCACCAACCATCAACCACCACCAACCACCACCAACCACCACCACCAACAACCACCAACAACCACCAACCATCAACCACCACCAACCACCAACAACAACCAACCACCAACCACCAACCACCACCAACCACCAACCACCAACCACCACCAACCACCAACAACCACCAACAACCACCAACCACCAACCACCACAAACCATCAACCACCACCAACCACCAACCACCAACCACCAACCACCACCAACCACCAACAACCACCAACCACCACCAACCACAAACCATCAACCACCACCAACCATCAACCAACACCAACCACCAACCACCAACCACCACCAAACACCACCAACCACCAACCACCACCAACCACCAACAACCACCAACAACCACCAACCACCACCACCAACCACCAACCACCACCAACCACCAACCAACCACCAACCACATCCACCCACCACCAACCACCAACCAACCATCAACCATCAACCACCAACCACTACCAACCACCAACCACCACCAACCACCACCAACCACCAACCATCACCAACCACCACCAACCCTCAACCATACCAACCACCACCAACCATCAACCACCACCCAACCACCACCACCAACACCACCAACCACCACCACCACCACCACCACCACCACCACCACCACCACCACCAACCACCACCAACCACCACCAACCACCACCAACCACCATCAACAACCACCAACCAACCATCAACCACCACCAACCACCAACCACCACCAACCACCACCAACCACCAACCATCACCAACCACCACCAACCACCAACAACCACCAACAACCACCAACCACCACCACCAACCACCAACCACCACCAACCACCACCAACCATCACCAACCACCACCAACCACCACCAACCACCAACCAAATCAACCACCAACCAACCATCAACCACCACCAACCTGTAACCACCAACCACCAACCACCAACCATCAACCACCATACCATCAACCACCACCAACCATCAACCACCACCAACCATCAACCATCAACCAACCACCAACCACCAACCACCAACCAACCACCACCACCACCAGCCTGTGTACCAACCACCACCAACATTTTATCACCACCAACCACCACCAACCACCAACCATCACCAACCACCACCAACCTCAACCACCACCAACCACCACCAACCATCAACCAACCATCAACCACCAGTTACCTCATCAACCACCACCAACCACCACCAACCACCACCAACCACCAACCACCACCACCACCACCAACCACCCAACCACCATCAACAACCACCAACCCATCACCACCACCACCAACCACCACCAACCACCACCAACCACCAACCATCACCACCACCAACCACCAACCACCAACAACCACCAACCACCACCAACCACCAACCACCACCAACCACCACCAACCATCACCAACCACCACCAACCACCACCAACCACCAACCAACCACCAACCACCAACCAACCATCAACCACCACCAACCAACCACCAACCACCACCAACCACCAACCACCAACCATCAACCACCACCAACCATCAACCACCACCAACCATCAACCACCACCAACCATCAACCACCACCAACCACCAACCACCAACCACCAACCACCACCACCACCAACCACCACCAACCACCACCAACCACCACCAACCACCAACCAACACCAACCACCACCACCACCACCACCCACCACCAACCACCACCAACCACCACCACCACCAACCACCAACCACCACCACCACCACCAACCACCAACCACCACCAACCACCAACCACCAACCAACCACCAACCACATCCACCCACCACCAACCACCAACCAACCATCAACCATCAACCACCAACCACTACCAACCACCAACCACCACCAACACCACCAACCACCAACCACCACCAACCACCACCACCAACCACCACCAACCACCAACCACCACCAACCACCACCAACCATCAACCACCACCAACCACCACCACCACCACCACCACCAACCACCACCAACCACCAACCACCACCAACCCACCACCAACCATCAACCACCACCAACCACCACCACCACCACCACCACCAACCACCAACCACCACCACCACCAAACCACCACCAACCACCAACCACCATCACCACCACCAACCACCACCAACCACCAACCACCAACCACCACCAACCACCACCACCAACCACCACAACCACCAACCATCACCACCAACCACCACCACCACCACCACCACCACCACCACCCAACCACCACCACCAACCACCAACCACCACCAACCACCAACCCACCAACCACCACCACCACCAACCATCAACCACCACCACATCAACCACCACCAACCAACCACCACCAACCATCAACCACCACCAACCACAACCAACCACCAACCACCAACCACCAAACCACCACCACCAACCATCAACCACCACCAACCATCAACCACCACCACCACCAACCACCAACCACCACCAACACCACCACCCAAACCACCACCAACAACCACCAACCACCACCACCAACCACCACCACCACCACCACCAACCACCACCACCACCAACCATCCACCCACCACCAACCACCAACCAACCATCAACCATCAACCACCAACCACCACCAACCACCAACCACCACCAACCACTACCAACCACCAACCACCACCAACCACCACCACCACCAACCATCACCAACCACCACCATCAACCACTACCACCACCACCAACCATCAACCACCAACCAACCACCACCACCACCAACCACCAACCACCATCAACCACCACCAACCAACCAACAACCACCACCAACCACCAACCACCACCAACCACCACCAACCACCACCACCACCACCAACCCACCACCACCAACCACCACCACCAACCACCACCACCAACCACCAACCATCACCAACCACCACCAACCACCAACAACCACCAACAACCACCAACCACCACCACCAACCACCAACCACCACCAACCACCACCAACCATCACCAACCACCACCAACCACCACCAACCACCAACCAACCACCAACCACCACCAACCATCAACAACCACCAACCATCAACCACCAACCACCACCAACCACCACCAACCAACCACCAACCAACCATCAACCACCACCAACCAACCACCAACCACCACCAACCACCAACCATCAACCACCACCAACCATCAACCACCACCAACCACCAACCATCAACCACCACCACCAACCATCAACCACCACCAACCACCAACCATCAACCACCACCAACCACCACCAACCACCAACCATCAACCACCACCAACCACCACCAACCAACCATCAACCACCACCAACCACCAACCATCAACCACCACCAACCATCAACCACCACCAACCACCACCAACCATCAACCACCACCAACCATCAACCACCACCAACCACCAAACACCACCAACCAACCATCAACCACCACCAACCAACCATCAACCACCACCAACCAACCACCATCAACCACCACCAACCACCAACCACCACCACCAACCACCAACCACCATCACCAACCACCAACAACCACCACCAACCACCACCAACCACCAACCAACCACCAACCACCACCAACCATCAACCACCACCACCACCACCAACCACCAACCACCACCAACCACCAACCATCAACCACCAACAACCATCAACCACCACCAACCACCACCAACCACCAACCACCACCAACCACCAACCATCAACCACCAACCAACCATCAACCACCACCAACCACCAACCATCAACCACCACCAACCATCAACCACCACCAACCACCACCAACCACCAACCACCACCAACCACCAACCACCAACTATCAACCACCACCAACCATCACCAACCACCACCAACCACCACCAACCACCAACCACCACCAACCATCAACAACCACCAACCATCAACCACCAACCACCACCAACCACCACCAACCAACCACCAACCAACCATCAACCACCACCAACCAACCACCAACCACCACCAACCACCAACCACCAACCATCAACCACCACCAACCATCAACCACCACCAACCATCAACCACCACCAACCATCAACCACCACCAACCACCAACCACCAACCACCAACCACCAACCACCACCAACCACCAACAACCACCAACCACCACCAACCACAAACCATCAACCACCACCAACCATCAACCAACACCAACCACCAACCACCAACCACCAACCACCACCAACCACCAACCACCAACAACCACCAACCACCACCAACCACAACCACCCACCACCAACCACCACCAACCACCAACCACCAACCAACCACCAACCATCCACCACCACCAACCACCAACCAACCATCAACCATCAACCACCAACCACTACCACCACCAACCACCACCAACCACCACCACCAACCACCAACCACCACCAACCACCAACCATCACCAACCACCACCAACCCTCAACCACTACCAACCACCACCAACCATTAACCACCACCAACCATCAACCACCACCAACAACCAACCACCACCAACCACCACCAACCACCACCAACCACCACCAACCACCACCAACCACCACCAACCACCATCAACAACCACCAACCAACCATCAACCACCAACAACCACCACCACCACCACCAACCACCAACCACCACCAACCACCAACCACCAACCAACCACCAACCACATCCACCCACCACCAACCACCAACCAACCATCAACCATCAACCACCAACCACTACCAACCACCAACCACCACCAACCACCACCAACCACCAACCACCACCAACCACCACCAACCACCAACCATCACCAACCACCACCAACCCTCAACCACTACCAACCACCACCAACCATCAACCACCACCAACCATCAACCACCACCAACCACCAACCACCAACCACCACCACCAACCACCAACCACCACCAACCACCACCAACCATCAACCACCACCAACCACCACCAACCACCAACAACCACCAACCACCACCACCAACCACCAACCACCACCAACCACCACCAACCATCACCAACCACCACCAACCACCACCAACCACCAACCAACCACCAACCACCACCAACCATCAACAACCACCAACCATCAACCACCAACCACCACCAACCACCACCAACCAACCACCAACCAACCATCAACCACCACCAACCAACCACCACCAACCACCAACCACCAACCATCAACCACCACCAACCATCAACCACCACCAACCACCAACCATCAACCACCACCAACCAACCATCAACCACCACCAACCACCAACCATCAACCACCACCAACCATCAACCACCACCAACCACCACCAACCATCAACCACCACCAACCACCACCAACCAACCATCAACCACCACCAACCACCAACCATCAACCACCACCAACCATCAACCACCACCAACCACCACCAACCATCAACCACCACCAACCATCAACCACCACCAACACCAACCACCAAACACCACCAACCAACCATCAACCACCACCAACCAACCATCAACCACCACCAACCAACCACCATCAACCACCAACAAACACCAACCACCACCACCAACCACCAACCACCATCACCAACCATCAACAACCACCACCAACCACCACCAACCACCAACCAACCACCAACCACCACCAACCATCAACCACCACCAACCACCACCAACCAACCACCAACCACCACCAACCACCAACCACCAACCATCAACCACCACCAACCACCACCAACCACCACCAACCAACCATCAACCACCACCAACCACCAACCATCAACCACCAACCAACCATCAACCACCACCAACCACCACCAACCAACCATCAACCACCACCAACCACCAACCATCAACCACCACCAACCATCAACCACCACCAACCACCACCAACCACCAACCAACCATCAACCACCACCAACCATCAACCACCACCAACCACCAGCAACCACCAACCAACAACCACCACCAACCACCAACCACCAATATGAAGGTGTGAGGCTGATGTCTGACTCTGAAGGAGTGAAGGCTATCAGGGCATTGTGAATGCTATCTGTGTGTGTGTGTGTGTTTCACCTAGGACACAGGTAAACACAGACAGTTGTCTCTCATCTCCTCTCGGCCGTGCTGCACGATGGTGGGGTGATAACATCTCTCATGTCTGTTAGACGTTATTTCCAACCAGGACTAAGCCCCCAGATTGCATTCTGACAAGCTCCCGTCATCTCACTCCAACCCCAGAACACTGCTGAGAGGAGGGATGAGACCACCGGCTGGTTTCTTATTAAACAGAGGGAGAGATGAAGAAGGGGGAAAGACGGGGGTAGGGGGAGTGTGTGTGTGTGTGTGTGTGTGTGTGTGTGTGTGTGTGTGTGTGTGTGTGTGTGTGTGTGTGTGTGTGTGTGCGCTGGTGGCAGTTTGATTGGAAATGGGACATGACCAGACTTCCAGCACCATCAGAAGGAGATGGGAGAAGCTGGGATCGTCGTGGTAACCACGTGTAAAACATGAGCAGATCAGACGAATGACACCCAGCTTGTAAAAAGATGCCGGTGAGTAAATTGAGAGCTTTATGGAAGGTTTAAAATATTCGGATACACTTCTTTGCACCTGGTGATTGAAAATAGGTACCTGGTAACCCAAAAGTACAAATACGGTTCTAAGTGCATTTACCCGACTTCCTAACATTCATGCCCACTATGTGAGCACGCTACTACGGCCCTCTATTAATGGGGGCCGTCCTGAGTGATTTATGGAAGGTTTCAAAAAATGTTCAGGAAAACAGCTAAGTCCAGACATCTCAATTCATTGCACTATGTTTAATGTGCAACTGGTAACCCAAAATGGATGGTGCAATTTCTGTGATTTATTTACCATGTCTGACTCTGGGCCTGGTGATTGGGGAAATGGGCCAAAAAAAAGGGTGACAGAGCAACTAACCTCCACAGAGGCTGACTGCTCTGCCCCCCTTAAGGACAGTGGAACTATGGACCTTCAGGCCGAATGGCCCTAACTCTCTATCAAGGAACAGGCCTCTCTCTCCGGGCATGAGAGGACAAATACAGGCCTAAAGGCCCTCACTGCCTATCCGGGAACAGGCCTCTCTCTCTGGGCATAAGAGTACACATACAGGCAGTTAGGCCCTCACTCACCATCCGGGTAACACCCCTCTATTTCCAGACATGAGAGTAGAGCTTACGCCCTGGAGCTATGGACATCCAGGCTTGTAGGCCCTTACTCACCATCCGGGTAACACTCTATTTTCGTGGATGACTCCAGCAGGGGACCCCCCCACCTCCACAACCTCGCACACCAGGTGAACCAGGGCAACAACACTTAAGCACCCTTCCTCGGACTATAAGGCATATAGCCACGCTGTTACGAACCGCGTGCACCTGGTGACCCAAAATGGACGTCATGCACCTGGTGACCTGAAAAGGCCCATGTGCACCTGGTCACCCGGCCACACTGGGTTACCAGGTGCCGGTGGTACTTTTCAGCCTGGTACCCACCTTCCTTAGTCCGATTGCCCACTCTCTCTTTTAGGGTAAAAGTAGGAATGGAGGGAGATCAAGGCAGTGTACAGGTAGGAATGGAAGAGGATCAAGACATTGTAAAGGTAGGAATGGAAGAGGATCAAGGCAATGTAAAGGTAGGAATGGAAGAGGATCAAGGCAATGTAAAGGTAGGAATGGAAGAGGATCAAGGCAGTGTAAAGGTAGGAATGGAAGAGGATCAAGGCAGTGTAAAGGTAGGAATGGAAGAGGATCAAGGCAATGTAAAGGTAGGAATGGAAGAGGATCAAGGCAGTGTAAAGGTAGGAATGGAAGAGGATCAAGGCAGTGTAAAGGTAGGAATGGAAGAGGATCAAGACATTGTAAAGGTAGGAATGGAAGAGGATCAAGGCAATGTAAAGGTAGGAATGGAAGAGGATCAAGGCAATGTAAAGGTAGGAATGGAAGAGGATCAAGGCAGTGTAAAGGTAGGAATGGAAGAGGATCAAGGCAGTGTAAAGGTAGGAATGGAAGAGGATCAAGGCAGTGTAAAGGTAGGAATGGAAGAGGATCAAGGCAATGTAAAGGTAGGAATGGAAGAGGATCAAGGCAGTGTAAAGGTAGGAATGGAAGAGGATCAAGGCAATGTAAAGGTAGGAATGGAAGAGGATCAAGGCAATGTAAAGGTAGGAATGGAAGAGGATCAAGACAATGTAAAGGTAGGAATGGAAGAGGATCAAGGCAATGTAAAGGTAGGAATGGAAGAGGATCAAGACAATGTAAAGGTAGGAATGGAAGAGGATCAAGGCAGTGTAAAGGTAGGAATGGAAGAGGATCAAGGCAATGTAAAGGTAGGAATGGAAGAGGATCAAGGCAGTGTAAAGGTAGGAATGGAAGAGGATCAAGGCAATGTAAAGGTAGGTGTGGAAGAGGATCAAGGCAGTGTAAAGGTAGGAATGGAAGAGGATCAAGGCAATGTAAAGGTAGGAATGGAAGAGGATCAAGGCAGTGTAAAGGTAGGAATGGAAGAGGATCAAGACAATGTAAAGGTAGGAATGGAAGAGGATCAAGGCAATGTAAAGGTAGGAATGGAAGAGGATCAAGGCAGTGTAAAGGTAGGAATGGAAGAGGATCAAGGCAGTGTAAAGGTAGGAATGGAAGAGGATCAAGGCAATGTAAAGGTAGGAATGGAAGAGGATCAAGACAATGTGTAAATGGAAGAGGATCAAGGCAATGTAAATGGAAGAGGATCAAAGCAATGTAAAGGTAGGAATGGAAGAGGATCAAGACAATGTAAAGGTAGGAATGGAAGAGGATCAAGGCAATGTAAAGGTAGGAATGGAAGAGGATCAAGGCAGTGTAAAGGTAGGAATGGAAGGGGATCAAGGCAATGTAAAGGTAGGAATGGAAGAGGATCAAGGCAATGTAAAGGTAGGAATGGAAGAGGATCAAGGCAATGTAAAGGTAGGAATGGAAGAGGATCAAGACAATGTAAAGGTAGGAATGGAAGAGGATCAAGGCATTGTAAAGGTAGGAATGGAAGAGGATCAAGGCAATGTAAAGGTAGGAATGGAAGAGGATCAAGGCAATGTAAAGGTAGGAATGGAAGAGGATCAAGGCAATGTAAAGGTAGGAATGGAAGAGGATCAAGACAATGTAAAGGTAGGAATGGAAGAGGATCAAGGCAATGTAAAGTTAGGAATGGAAGAGGATCAAGACAATGTAAAGGTAGGAATGGAAGAGGATCAAGGCAGTGTAAAGGTAGGAATGGAAGAGGATCAAGGCAGTGTAAAGGTAGGAATGGAAGAGGATCAAGACAATGTAAAGGTATGAATGGAAGAGGATCAAGGCAGTGTAAAGGTAGGAATGGAAGAGGATCAAGGCAGTGTAAAGGTAGGAATGGAAGAGGATCAAGACAATGTAAAGGTAGGAATGGAAGAGGATCAAGGCAATGTAAAGGTAGGAATGGAAGAGGATCAAGGCATTGTAAAGGTAGGAATGGAAGAGGATCAAGACAATGTAAAGGTAGGAATGGAAGAGGATCAAGACAATGTAAAGGTAGGGAATGGAAGAGGATCAAGGCAGTGTAAAGGTAGGAATGGAAGAGGATCAAGGCAGTGTAAAGGTAGGAATGGAAGAGGATCAAGGCAATGTAAAGGTAGGAATGGAAGAGGATCAAGGCAGTGTAAAGGTGGGAATGGAAGAGGATCAAGGCAGTGTAAAGGTAGGAATGGAAGAGGATCAAGACAATGTAAAGGTAGGAATGGAAGAGGATCAAGGCAGTGTAAAGGTAGGAATGGAAGAGGATCAAGGCAGTGTAAAGGTATGAATGGAAGAGAATCAAGACAATGTAAAGGTAGGAATGGAAGAGGATCAAGACAATGTAAAGGTAGGGATGGAAGAGGATCAAGGCAGTGTAAAGGTAGGAATGGAAGAGGATCAAGGCAGTGTAAAGGTAGGAATGGAAGAGGATCAAGGCAATGTAAAGGTAGGAATGGAAGAGGATCAAGGTAGTGTAAAGGTAGGAATGGGAGAGGATCAACAAAGAAAGTGATTATTTTACTGTAATACTGTATTCTCTATTTGCTCTGCAGTGATGCTCCACTCCACTCTCTCAAAGCAGTCATCATACTCATGTGTTATGGAGTTGACAGAACTCAAATGATATCATGCACATTATACACACCCATGGGCAACTATGCCAACTGGGCCAGAGAGTGTCTGAAAGATATCATATTATCAATTAGAGCTGCTAGGTCAGTGAGAGACACACACACAGACACACACACGCCGACACACACAGAGAGAGACACAGACACACAACAGACACACACAGAGAGAGACACAGACACACAACAGACACACACAGAGAGACAGACACACACAGACACACACACAGAGAGACACAGACACACAACAGACAGACACAGAGAGACAGACACACACAGACACACACACAGAGAGACACAGACACACAACAGACACACACAGAGAGACAGACACACACAGAGAGAGACACAGACACACAACAGACACACACAGAGAGACAGACACACACAGACACACACAGAGAGAGTGACACACACAGACACACAAACACACACAGACACACACAGAGACAAACACAGATGCACACAGATACACACACACAGACACACACAGACACACACAGAGAGAGACACAGACAAACACAGAGACACACACACACACAGACACAGAGACACACACAGAGAGAGACACAGACACACAACAGACACACACACGCAGACACACACAGAGAGAGACACAGACACACAACAGACATACACAGAGAGACAGACACACACAGACACACACACAGAGAGACACAGACACACAACAGACACACACAGAGAGACAGACACACACAGAGAGAGACACAGACACACAACAGACACACACAGAGAGACAGACACACACAGACACACACAGAGAGAGTGACACACACAGAGAGACACGGACACACACAGAGACACACACAGAGGGACACACACACACAGACACACACACAGAGAGACACAGACACACAACAGACACACACAGAGAGACAGACACACACACAGAGAGACACAGACACACGAGAGAGAGGGACACCGACACACACAGAGACACACACAGAGGGACACAGACACACACAGAGACACACACAGAGGGACACAGACACACACAGAGACACACACAGAGGGACACACAGAGGGACACAGACACAGTAAAGTAAAGTAACTGAGTAAAAATCGTTTTTTGGGGTCTTTATCTGCACTTCACTATTTATATTTTTGACAACTTTTACTTTTACTTCACTAGATTCCCAAATAAATAATGTACTTTTTACTCCATACATTGTCTTTGACACCAAAAAGTAGCTGTTATATTTCGAATGCTTAGCAGGACAGGAAAATTGTCCAATTCAAGCACTTGTCAAGAGAACATCCCTAGTCATCCTTTCTGCCACTGATCTGGCGGACTCACTAAACACAAATGCTTTGGTTGTAAATGATGTCTGAGTGTTGGAGTGTGCCTCAGGGTACCGTAAAGGAATCAAATATAAGGAATCAAATGGTGCCGTCTGGTTTGCTTAATTTAAGGAATTTGAAAAGATTTATACTTTTACTTTTGATACTTAAGTATATTTTAGAAATTACATTTACTTTTGATACTTAAGTATATTTCAAACTAAACACTTTTAGACTTTTACTCAAGTAATATTTTACTGGGTGACTTTCACTTTCACAAAAGTCATTTTCTATGAAGGTATCTTTACTTTTATTCAAGTATGACAATTGGGTACTTTTTCCACAACTGCACAGAGACACACAAACACACACAAAGACACTGACCCACAAACAAACACACTCTCACACACAAACACACACACAATTCCCAGTCAATCTGGAGTCCAGCTGGGCTCCCTCTCTACCTCTCCCATTGCTTTTCTCTATTCTCCTTCTCTTGTATTCATCTTCCATCTCACCCTGCTCTCCTCCTCTCCTCCTCTACCTCCCCTCCTCCTCTTCATCTAAGACAATAAACCATTGTCTTAATATCATTTGTATAAACCAACTGTAAAGTTGATCACAAACTGTAGACTGACTGTTGCCTCTGTATCAGTATCAGTGTTGTTTCTATATCTCTATATCAGTATTGGTGCTGTTTCTATATCTCTATATCAGTATCAGTGCTGTTTCTATATCTCTATATCAGTGCTGTTTCTATGTCTCTATATCAGTATCAGTGCTGTTTCTATATCTCTGTATAAGTGCTGTTTCTATATCTCTATATCAGTGCTGTTTCTATATCTCTATATCAGTATCAGTGCTGTTTCTATATCTCTATATCAGTATCAGTGCTGTAACTATATCTCTGTATAAGTGCTGTTTCTATATCTCTATATCAGTGCTGTTTCTATATCTCTATATCAGTATTGGTGCTGTTTCTATATCTCTATATCAGTATCAGTGCTGTTTCTATATCTCTATATCAGTGCTGTTTCTATATCTCTATATCAGTGCTGTTTCTATATCTCTATATCAGTATCAGTGCTGTTTCTATGTCTCTACTCGTATCAGTGCTGTTTCTATATCTCTGTATAAGTGCTGTTTCTATATCTCTGTATAAGTGCTGTTTCTATATCTCTATATCAGTGCTGTTTCTATATCTCTATATCAGTATCAGTGCTGTTTCTATATCTCTATATCAGTGCTGTTTCTATATCTCTATATCAGTATCAGTGCTGTTTCTATATCTCTATATCAGTGCTGTTTCTATGTCTCTATATCAGTATCAGTGCTGTTTCTATATCTCTATATCAGTGCTGTTTCTATATCTCTATATCAGTGCTGTTTCTATATCTCTATATCAGTATCAGTGCTGTTTCTATATCTCTATATCAGTATCAGTGCTGTTTCTATGTCTCTATATCAGTATCAGTGCTGTTTCTATATCTCTGTATTCTGTTTCTATATCTCTATATCAGTCTGTTTCTATATCTCTATATCAGTGCTGTTTCTATATCTCTATATCAGTATCAGTGCTGTTTCTATGTCTCTATATCAGTATCAGTGCTGTTTCTATATCTCTGTATAAGTGCTGTTTCTATATCTCTATATCAGTGCTGTTTCTATATCTCTATATCAGTGCTGTTTCTATATCTCTATATCAGTATCAGTGCTGTTTCTATGTCTCTATATCAGTATCAGTGCTGTTTCTATGTCTCTATATCAGTATCAGTGCTGTTTCTATATCTCTATATCAGTATCAGTGCTGTTTCTATATCTCTATATCAGTATCAGTGCTGTTTCTATATCTCTATATCAGTATCAGTGCTATATCAGTCTATGTTTCTATATCTCTATATCAGTATTGTTTCTATATCTCTATATCAGTGCTGTTTCTATATCTCTATATCTGTATCAGTATCAGTGCTGTTTCTATATCTCTATATCAGTATCAGTGCTGTTTCTATATCTCTCAGTATCAGTGCTGTTTCTATGTCTCTATATCAGTGCTGTTTCTATATCTCTATATCAGTATCAGTGCTGTTTCTATATCTCTCAGTATCAGTGCTGTTTCTATATCTCTATATCAGTATCAGTGCTGTTTCTATATCTCTATATCAGTATCAGTGCTGTTTCTATATCTCTATATAGTATCAGTGCTGTTTCTATATCTCTATATCAGTATCAGTGCTGTTTCTATATCTCTATATCAGTATCAGTGCTGTTTCTATATCTCTATATAGTATCAGTGCTGTTTCTATATCTCTATATCAGTGCTGTTTCTATATCTCTATATCAGTATCAGTGCTGTTTCTATATCTCTATATCAGTATCAGTGCTGTTTCTATATTAGTATCAGTGCTGTTTCTATATCTCTATATCAGTATCAGTGCTGTTTCTATATCTCTGTATCAGTATCAGTGCTGTTTCTATATCTCTATATCAGTATCAGTGCTGTTTCTATATATATCAGTGCTGTTTCTATATCTCTATATCAGTGCTGTTTCTATATCTCTATATCAGTATCAGTGCTGTTTCTATATCTCTATATCAGTATCAGTGCTGTTTCTATATCTCTATATCAGTGCTGTTTCTATATCTCTATATCAGTGCTGTTTCTATATCTCTATATCAGTATTAGTGCTGTTTCTATATCTCTATATCAGTATCAGTGCTGTTTCTATATCTCTATATCAGTGCTGTTTCTATATCTCTATATCAGTGCTGTTTCTATATTCTATATCAGTATCAGTGCTGTTTCTATTCTCTATCTCAGTATCAGTGCTGTTTCTATATCTCTATATCAGTGCTGTTTCTATATCTCTATATCAGTGCTGTTTCTATATCTCTATATCAGTATCAGTGCTGTTTCTATGTCTCTATATCAGTATCAGTGCTGTTTCTATATCTCTGTATAATCTCTATATCAGTGCTGTTTCTATATCTCTATATCAGTGCTGTTTCTATGTCTCTATATCAGTATCAGTGCTGTTTCTATATCTCTATATCAGTGCTGTTTCTATATCTCTATATCAGTGCTGTTTCTATATCTCTATATCAGTGCTGTTTCTATATCTCTATATCAGTGCTGTTTCTATATCTCTATATCAGTATCAGTGCTGTTTCTATATCTCTATATCAGTGCTGTTTCTATATCTCTATATCAGTGCTGTTTCTATATCTCTATATCAGTATCAGTGCTGTTTCTATGTCTCTATATCAGTATCAGTGCTGTTTCTATATCTCTGTATAAGTGCTGTTTCTATATCTCTATATCAGTGCTGTTTCTATATCTCTATATCAGTGCTGTTTCTATATCTCTATATCAGTATCAGTGCTGTTTCTATGTCTCTATATCAGTATCAGTGCTGTTTCTATATCTCTGTATAAGTGCTGTTTCTATATCTCTATATCAGTGCTGTTTCTATATCTCTAGTATCATCTGTTTCTATATCTCTATATCAGTGCTGTTTCTATATCTCTATATCAGTGCTGTTTCTATATCTCTATATCAGTATCAGTGCTGTTTCTATATCTCTATATCAGTATCAGTGCTGTTTCTATATCTCTATATCAGTGCTGTTTCTATATCTCTATATCAGTGCTGTTTCTATATCTCTATATCAGTATCAGTGCTGTTTCTATATCTCTATATCATCAGCTGTTTCTATATCTCTATATCAGTGCTGTTTATCTCTATATCAGTCTGTTTCTATGTCTCTATATCAGTATCAGTGCTGTTTCTATATCTCTATATCAGTATCAGTGCTGTTTCTATATTCTATATCAGTGCTGTTTCTATATCTCTATATCAGTATCAGTGCTGTTTCTATATCTCTATATCAGTATCAGTGCTGTTTCTATATCTCTATATCAGTATCAGTGCTGTTTCTATATCTCTATTTCAGTATCAGTGCTGTTTCTATAGTCTGTTTCTATATCAGTATCAGTGCTGTTTCTATATCTCTATATCAGTATCAGTGCTGTTTCTATATCTCTATATAAGTGCTGTTTCTATATCTCTATATCAGTGCTGTTTCTATATCTCTATATCAGTATCAGTGCTGTTTCTATATCTCTATATCAGTATCAGTGCTGTTTCTATGTCTCTATATCAGTATCAGTGCTGTTTCTATATCTCTGTATAAGTGCTGTTTCTATATCTCTATATCAGTGCTGTTTCTATATCTCTATATCAGTATCAGTGCTGTTTCTATATCTCTAGTATCAGTGCTGTTTCTATATCTCTATATCAGTGCTGTTTCTATATCTCTATATCAGTGCTGTTTCTATATCTCTATATCAGTGCTGTATCAGTGCTGTTTCTATTTCTATATCAGTGCTGTTTCTATATCAGTATCAGTGCTGTTTCTATTTCTATATCTCTGTTTCTATATCAGTATCAGTGCTGTTTCTATATCTCTATATCAGTATCAGTGCTGTTTCTATATCTCTATATCAGTGCTGTTTCTATATCTCTATATCAGTGCTGTTTCTATATCTCTATATCAGTGCTGTTTCTATATCTCTATATCAGTATCAGTGCTGTTTCTATATCTCTATATCAGTATCAGTGCTGTTTCTATGTTTCTCTATAGTATCAGTGCTGTTTCTATATCTCTATATCAGTGCTGTTTCTATATCTCTATATCAGTGCTGTTTCTATATCTCTATATCAGTATCAGTATCAGTGCTGTTTCTATATCTCTATATCATATCAGTGCTGTTTCTATATCTCTATATCAGTGCTGTTTCTATATCTCTATATCAGTATCAGTGCTGTTTCTATATCTCTATATCAGTATCAGTGCTGTTTCTATATCTCTATATCAGTGCTGTTTCTATCAGTCTGTTTCTATATCTCTATATCAGTATCAGTGCTGTTTCTATATCTCTCTCAGTATCAGTGCTGTTTCTATATCTCTATATCAGTGCTGTTTCTATATCTCTATATCAGTATCAGTGCTGTTTCTATATCTCTATATCAGTGCTGTTTCTATATCTCTATATCAGTGCTGTTTCTATATCTCTATATCAGTATCAGTGCTGTTTCTATATCTCTGTATCAGTGCTGTTTCTATATCTCTATCATATCAGTGCTGTTTCTATATTCTATTTCTATCAGTGCTGTTTCTATATCTCTATATCAGTGCTGTTTCTATATCTCTATATCAGTATCAGTGCTGTTTCTATATCTCTCAGTATCAGTGCTGTTTCTATATCTCTATATCAGTGCTGTTTCTATATCTCTATATCAGTGCTGTATCAGTGCTGTTTCTATGTCTCTATATCAGTATCAGTGCTGTTTCTATATCAGTATCAGTGCTGTTTCTGTATAAGTGCTGTTTCTATATCTCTATATCAGTGCTGCTGTTTCTATATCAGTGCTGTTTCTATATCTCTAGTATCAGTGCTGTTTCTATATCTCTATATCAGTGCTGTTTCTATATCTCTATATCAGTATCAGTGCTGTTTCTATGTCTCTATATCAGTATCAGTGCTGTTTCTATATCTCTGTATCAGTGCTGTTTCTATATCTCTATATCAGTGCTGTTTCTATATCTCTATATCAGTGCTGTTTCTATATCTCTATATCAGTATCAGTGCTGTTTCTATGTCTCTATATCAGTATCAGTGCTGTTTCTATATCTCAGTGCTGTATCAGTGCTGTTTCTATATCTCTATATCAGTGCTGTTTCTATATCTCTATATCAGTATCAGTGCTGTTTCTATATCTCTATATCAGTATCAGTGCTGTTTCTATATCTCTATATCAGTATCAGTGCTGTTTCTATATCTCTATATCAGTGCTGTTTCTATGTCTCTATGTCAGTGCTGTTTCTATATCTCTATATCAGTATTGGTGCTGTTTCTATATCTCTATATCAGTATCAGTGCTGTTTCTATATCTCTATATCAGTATTAGTGCTGTTTCTATATCTCTATATCAGTATTGGTGCTGTTTCTATATCTCTGTATCAGTATCAGTGCTGTTTCTATATCTCTATATCAGTATCAGTGCTGTTTCTATATCTCTATATCAGTATCAGTGCTGTTTCTATATCTCTATATCAGTGCTGTTTCTATGTCTCTATATCAGTATCAGTGCTGTTTCTTCTATAAGTGCTGTTTCTATATCTCTATATCAGTGCTGTTTCTATATCTCTATATCAGTGCTGTTTCTATATCTCTATATCAGTATCAGTGCTGTTTCTATATCTCTATATCAGTGCTGTTTCTATATCTCTGTATCAGTATCAGTGCTGTTTCTATGTCTCTATATCAGTATCAGTGCTGTTTCTATATCTCTATATCAGTGCTGTTTCTATATCTCTATATCAGTGCTGTTTCTATATCTCTATATCAGTATCAGTGCTGTTTCTATGTCTCTACTCGTATCAGTGCTGTTTCTATATCTCTGTATAAGTGCTGTTTCTATATCTCTATATCAGTGCTGTTTCTATATCTCTATATCAGTATCAGTGCTGTTTCTATGTCTCTATATCAGTATCAGTGCTGTTTCTATATCTCTGTATAAGTGCTGTTTCTATATCTCTATATCAGTGCTGTTTCTATATCTCTATATCAGTGCTGTTTCTATATCTCTATATCAGTGCTGTTTCTATATCTCTATATCAGTATCAGTGCTGTTTCTATATCTCTGTATAAGTGCTGTTTCTATATCTCTGTATAAGTGCTGTTTCTATATCTCTATATCAGTGCTGTTTCTATATCTCTATATCAGTGCTGTTTCTATATCTCTATATCAGTATCAGTGCTGTTTCTATGTCTCTATATCAGTATCAGTGCTGTTTCTATATCTCTGTATAAGTGCTGTTTCTATATCTCTATATCAGTGCTGTTTCTATATCTCTATATCAGTATCAGTGCTGTTTCTATATCTCTATATCAGTATCAGTGCTGTTTCTATATCTCAGTATCAGTGCTGTTTCTATGTCTCTATATCAGTATCAGTGCTGTTTCTATGTCTCTATATCAGTATCAGTGCTGTTTCTATATCTCTGTATCAGTATCAGTGCTGTTTCTATATCTCAGTATCAGTGCTGTTTCTATGTCTCTATATCAGTATCAGTGCTGTTTCTATATCTCTATATCAGTATCAGTGCTGTTTCTATGTCTCTATATCAGTATCAGTGCTGTTTCTATATCTCTATATCAGTATCAGTGCTGTTTCTATATCTCTGTATCAGTATCAGTGCTGTTTCTATATCTCAGTATCAGTGCTGTTTCTATATCTCTGTATCAGTATCAGTGCTGTTTCTATATCTCAGTATCAGTGCTGTTTCTATCAGTGCTGTTTCTATATCAGTATCAGTGCTGTTTCTATATCTCTATATCAGTATCAGTGCTGTTTCTATGTCTCTATATCAGTATCAGTGCTGTTTCTATATCTCTGTATCAGTATCAGTGCTGTTTCTATATCTCAGTATCAGTATCAGTGCTGTTTCTATGTCTCTATATCAGTATCAGTGCTGTTTCTATATCTCTATATCAGTATCAGTGCTGTTTCTATATCTCTATATCAGTATCAGTGCTGTTTCTATATCTCTATATCAGTATCAGTGCTGTTTCTATATCTCTATATCAGTATCAGTGCTGTTTCTATATCTCTATATCAGTATCAGTGCTGTTTCTATATCTCTATATCAGTATCAGTGCTGTTTCTATATCTCTATATCAGTATCAGTGCTGTTTCTATGTCTCTATATCAGTATTGGTGCTGTTTCTATATATCAGTATCAGTGCTGTTTCTATATCTCTATATCAGTATCAGTGCTGTTTCTATATCTCTATATCAGTATCAGTGCTGTTTCTATATCTCTATATCAGTATCAGTGCTGTTTCTATATCTCTATATCAGTATCAGTGCTGTTTCTATATCTCTATATCAGTATCAGTGCTGTTTCTATGTCTCTATATCAGTATTGGTGCTGTTTCTATATATCAGTATCAGTGCTGTTTCTATATCTCTATATCAGTATCAGTGCTGTTTCTATATATCAGTATCAGTATCAGTGCTGTTTCTATATCTCTGTATCAGTATCAGTGCTGTTTCTATATCTCAGTATCAGTGCTGTTTCTATATCTCTGTATCAGTATCAGTGCTGTTTCTATATCTCAGTATCAGTGCTGTTTCTATGTCTCTATATCAGTATCAGTGCTGTTTCTATATATCAGTATCAGTGCTGTTTCTATGTCTCTATATCAGTATCAGTGCTGTTTCTATATATCAGTATCAGTGCTGTTTCTATGTCTCTATATCAGTATCAGTGCTGTTTCTATATCTCTGTATCAGTATCAGTGCTGTTTCTATATCTCAGTATCAGTGCTGTTTCTATATCTCTGTATCAGACCTAGTGGAATGTCTCACTGCAGTGTGAGCTACAGTCCCTTAGATCAGGAAGAGAGCAGTTCAGAGTAGTGTCCTATAGACAGCAGAACACAGTATCTTCATGACTCCAGCTCTTCCTCAGTTCTCCGACTGTGAGAAGTAATTACCACTGTCTCACACACACGCGCACATGGAAGCCCCCACACACACACACACACATGGAAGCACGCACCCACACATGGTCACACACACACATATGGAAGCACACATTCACACATGTGCGCATACACACACACACCACACACACTATCAGAAATGTCGGCAAGATAACCAGAACCCCAATTACCTCATTGATGGGACATTTCACTGGGGTGGGAGCCATACTAAAATAATGGGGAATTGGCCAAGATTTACAATGGTGGCTGGGCTGGGACATTTCCAAGACGCTAGCTAGGTTTCCCCCCCCCACACGCAATTTCCACTTTACCAAATGGAAGATGGTGGAGAGATATCCCAAGTAAATTAGATGGGTTTTTTCTTTGTATAAAGAGACTGCAATCATATAGAGGTTCTCGTTCCAATCAAGAGTTGGTCTGCGTCCCAAATGACACCCCTACTACTAACATAGTACACTTCCTTTGACCAGGGCCCTATGGACCCTCATCAAAAGTAGTGCACTATGTAGAGAATAGGCTGCCATTTGGGACTCAAGTTGGTTCGGCGTGATAGAGTGGTGATGGAGGAGAAACATTAGCATTGAGACAACAGTGTTAACTAACCTCCAAACGAGCTTCAATGCCATACGACACTCCTTCTGTGGCCTCCGACTGCTCTTAAACGCCAGTAACACCAAATGTATGCTTTTCAACCGTTCACTGCCCGCACTCGACCGCCTGACTAGCATCACTACTCTGAACGGTTCTGACCTAGAATACGTGGACAACTACAAATACCTAGGTGTCTGGCTAGACTGTAAACTCTCCTTCCAGACTCATATCAAACATCTCCAATCTAAAATCAAATCTAGAATCGGCTTTCTATTTCACAATAAAGCCTCCTTCACTCACGCCGCCAAACTTACCCTAGTAAAACTGACAATCCTACCAGTCCTCGACTTCGGCGATGTCATCTACAAAATAGCTTCCAATACTCTCCTCAGCAAATTGGATGCAGTCTATCACAGTGCCATCCGTTTTGTTACCAAAGCACCTTATACCACCCACCACTGCGACCTGTACGCTCTGGCCCTCGCTACATATTCATCGCCAGACCCACTGGCTCCTACTGTCATCTACAAGTCTATTCTAGGTAAACCTCTGCCTTATCTCAGCTCACTGGTCACAATAACACCCACCCGTAGCACACACTCCAGCAGGTATATTTCACTGGTCATCCCCAAAGCCAACACCTCCTTTGGCCGCCTTTCCTTCCAGTTCTCTGCTGCCAGCGACTGGAACGAATTGCAAAAATCGCTGAAGCTGGAGACTTACATTTCCCTCATTAACTTTAAACATCAGCTATCTGAGCAGCTAACCGATCTCTGCAGCTGTACATAGTCCATCTGTAAATAGCCCACCCAATCTACCTACCTCATCCTCATATTGTTTTTATTTACTTTATTGCTCTTTTGCACACCAGTATCACTACTTACACATCATCATCTGCTCATCTATCACTCCAGTGTTAATCTGCTAAATTGTAATTACTCCGCTACTATGGCCTAGTAATCTCCTCACAACATTTGCACACACTGTATATAGACTTTCTTTTTTCTATTGTGTTATTGACTGTACACTTGTTAATTACATGTAACTCTGTGTTGTTGTTTGTGTTGCACTGGTTTGCGTTATCTTGGCCAGGTCGCAGTTGTAAATGAGAACTTGTTCCCAACTAGCTTACTCAGCCTTGAACAGCATGACTCCACAGCCTGTGTCTGGCTCAGCATCACCCCACAGCCTGTGTCTGGCTCAGCATCACCCCACAGCCTGTGTCTGGCTCAGCATCACCCCACAGCCTGTGTCTGGCTCAGCATCACCCCACAGCTTGTGTTTGGCTCAGCCTTGAACAGCATCACCCCACAGCCTGTGTCTGGCTCAGCCTTGAACAGCATCACCCCACAGCCTGTGTCTGGCTCAGCCTTGAACAGCATCACCCCACATCCTGTGTCTGGCTCAGCATCACCCCACAGCCTGTCTAGCTCAGCCTTGAACAGCATCACCCAACAGCTTGTGTCTGGCTCAGCCTTGAACAGCTTCACCCCACAGCCTGTGTCTGGCTCAGCATCACCCCACAGCCTGTCTAGCTCAGCCTTGAACAGCATCACCCAACAGCTTGTGTCTGGCTCAGCCTTGAACAGCTTCACCCCACAGCCTGTGTCTGGCTCAGCTTCACCCCACAGCCTGTGCCTGGCTCAGCATCACCCCACAGCATGTGTCTGGCTCAGCATCACCCCACAGCCTGTGCCTGGCTCAGCATCACCCCACAGCTTGTGTTTGGCTCAGCATCACCCCACAGCATGTGTCTGGCTCAGCCTTGAACAGCATCACCCCACAGCATGTGTCTGGCTCGGCCTTGAACAGCATCACCCCACAGCCTGTGTCTGGCTCAGCCTTGAACCGCTTCTCTCCACAGCTCAGCCTTAAACAGCATCAGGTTTGATTGGTATTAATCCACTAACTGTCAATCACTCAATGTGACCATTGTGAAGGTCCACAGTTATGGCTTGATATCATGTGACCATTGGGAGCGTCCACAGTTATGGCTTGATATCATGTGACCATTGGGAGCGTCCACAGTTATGGCTTGATATCATGTGACCATTGGGAGCGTCCACAGTTATGGCTTGATATCATGTGACCATTGGGAGCGTCCACAGTTAAGGCTTGATATCATGTGACCATTGTGAAGGTCCACAGTTAAGGCTTGATATCATGTGACCATTGTGAAGGTCCACAGTTATGGCTTGATATCATGTGTCACATGCTTTGTAGACAACAGTTGTTGACTAACAGTGAAATGTTTACTTGCGGGTCCTTTTTCAACAATGCAGAGTTACAAGATAAAAAATAAAATAAAATAATAGTGACACAAAGAATATATATACAGTGAATAATGAATTAATAAAAACAATGGCTATATACAGAGAGTACCAGTACTGAATCGCTGTGCAGGGGTACGAGGTAATAAATCAGGCCACAATTGTAAATGAGAACTTGTTCTCAACTTGCCTACCTGGTTAAATAAAGGTGAAACAAATAAAATACACAATTGAGGTAGCTATATACTGTACATATAGGTAAGGTGATTAGGCAACAGGATAGATAATAAACAGTGGCATCAGCGTATGTGGTGTGTGCATGTGTGTGTTGGGGTGTCAGTGTAAGCTGTATGTGTGAGTGTGTGGGTAGAGTCCAGTGTGTAGGTAGAGTCCAGTGTGTGGGTAGAGTCCTGTGTGTGTGTGTGTGTGTTGGGGTGTCAGTGTAAGTATGTGTGACTGTGTGGGTAGAGTGCAGTGAGTGTGTGTGTTGGGGTGTCAGTGTAAGTATGTGTGTGTGTGTGTGTGTGTGTTGGGGTGTGTGTGTGTGTGTGTGTGTGTGTGTGTGTGTGTGTGTGTGTGTGTGTGTGTGTGTGTGTGTGTGTGTGTGTGTGTGTGTGTTGGGGTGTCAGTGTAAGTATGTGTGACTGTGTGGGTAGAGTGCAGTGACTGTGGATAGTCTCAAAAAAGGTTGAGACTATATCATGTGACCAATGGGAGGGTCCTTCTGTTAGTGTTCCAGCAACTGTCAAGTGTTTTATGGATTGAGTGAGGTGGTTTAGTTGTCTCACTGGAGAAATGACGGTGTGATGTGTGATGTGTGTGTTGTGTGTTGTGTGTTGTGTGTTGTGTGTTGTGTGATGTGTGATGTGTGATGTGTGATGTGTGATGTGTGATGTGTGTGTGTGTGTGTGTGTGTGTGTGTGTGTGTGTGTGTGTGTGTGCGCGCGCGTGCATGCGTAGAAGAGTATGTGTTGGGAGTCTCCAGCTCACGGAAGCCAGCTAATCCATCTCTCTCTCTCCATCTCCCTCTCCACCTCTCATTCCATTCTCTCTCTCTCCATCTCCTCTCTTTCGATCTCCTCTCTTTCCCTCTCTCTCTTTCCCTCTCTCTCTCAGCTAGCTATGGGCAGAATTACCTCCCTAATAGCCTTTCTGCAGCTTCCTGCTAACGGTACCATGGAGAACCATAGACAGACAGACAATCACATTCAGAGCCATTCAAACAGCAGTCACATAAGATATGAGAGAACATTTTTGTAGTGTCCCACTGTGAAAGAAGTCCCCATCTGGATCAATTACTGAAGGTGGAACAAGTAGAGCAGTTAAGAGTAGCTATGCGTCGTTCGCAAATGCCGTTTCCTTGATGGTTGGTCGTAGAAAATGAATAGTTGAAAGCAAACAGCTGTTAGCTGGTCTGTTGGTCTGTGGACAATCAGACTGCTCCAAGAGATCTATTGAGGAAACCACATAGCCCAGACCATTCCATTTGTAATGGAACATCCAAAAACCAAACATGCAGGTTACATGGCACACACACACACTCACCATTAGCATCCTGAGCAGACCCATTACTCTCTATCTGTTGTGTGGGCCCCAGCCATACTGAGTCTCGTCCCAGAAGCCTTTACTCAGGTGCAGTACAGTGAAGGGTTCCTCCTGAATGAACAGCACTGGCCTTTTTAAAGGAAAGGAGAAGAATGAGGGCAGGTTATACTACCCAATATGGAGACCAGTGTTGTCTTTCAGCAGGAGCTAGCCTCACTACCCAATATGGAGACCAGTGTTGTCTTTCAGCAGGAGCTAGCCTCACTGCCCAATATGGAGACCAGTGTTGTCTTTCAGCAGGAGCTAGCCTCACTACCCAATATGGAGACCAGTGTTGTCTTTCAGCAGGAGCTAGCCTCACTACCCAATATGGAGACCAGTGTTGTCTTTTAGCCTCACTACCCAATATGGAGACCAGCAGGAGCTAGCCTCACTACCCAATATGGAGACCAGTGTTGTCTTTCAGCAGGAGCTAGCCTCACTACCCAATATGGAGACCAGTGTTGTCTTTCAGCAGGAGCTAGCCTCACTACCCAATATGGAGACCAGTGTTGTCTTTCAGCAGGAGCTAGCCTCACTACCCAATATGGAGACCAGTGTTGTCTTTCAGCAGGAGCTAGCCTCACTACCCAATATGGAGACCAGTGTTGTCTTTCAGCAGGAGCTAGCCTCACTACCCAATGGAGACCATGGAGACCAGTGCCTCACTACCCAATATTGTCTTTCAGCAGGAGCTAGCCTCACTACCCAATATGGAGACCAGTGTTGTCTTTCAGCAGGAGCTAGCCTCACTACCCAATATGGAGACCAGTGTTGTCTTTCAGCAGGAGCTAGCCTCACTACCCAATATGGAGACCAGTGTTGTCTTTCAGCAGGAGCTAGCCTCACTACCCAATATGGAGACCAGTGTTGTCTTTCAGCAGGAGCTAGCCTCACTACCCAATATGGAGACCAGTGTTGTCTTTCAGCAGGAGCTAGCCTCACTACCCAATATGGAGACCAGTGTTGTCTTTCAGCAGGAGCTAGCCTCACTACCCAATATGGAGACCAGTGTTGTCTTTCAGCAGGAGCTAGCCTCACTGCCCAATATGGAGACCAGTGTTGTCTTTCAGCAGGAGCTAGCCTCACTGCCCAATATGGAGACCAGTGTTGTCTTTCAGCAGGAGCTAGCCTCACTACCCAATATGGAGACCAGTGTTGTCTTTCAGCAGGAGCTAGCCTCACTACCCAATATGGAGACCAGTGTTGTCTTTCAGCAGGAGCTAGCCTCACTACCCAATATGGAGACCAGTGTTGTCTTTCAGCAGGAGCTAGCCTCACTACCCAATATGGAGACCAGTGTTGTCTTTCAGCAGGAGCTAGCCTCACTACCCAATATGGAGACCAGTGTTGTCTTTCAGCAGGAGCTAGCCTCACTACCCAATATGGAGACCAGTGTTGTCTTTCAGCAGGAGCTAGCCTCACTACCCAATATGGAGACCAGTGTTGTCTTTCAGCAGGAGCTAGCCTCACTACCCAATATGGAGACCAGTGTTGTCTTTCAGCAGGAGCTAGCCTCACTACCCAATATGGAGACCAGTGTTGTCTTTCAGCAGGAGCTAGCCTCACTACCCAATATGGAGACCAGTGTTGTCTTTCAGCAGGAGCTAGCCTCACTACCCAATATGGAGACCAGTGTTGTCTTTCAGCAGGAGCTAGCCTCACTACCCAATATGGAGACCAGTGTTGTCTTTCAGCAGGAGCTAGCCTCACTACCCAATATGGAGACCAGTGTTGTCTTTCAGCAGGAGCTAGCCTCACTACCCAATATGGAGACCAGTGTTGTCTTTCAGCAGGAGCTAGCCTCACTACCCAATATGGAGACCAGTGTTGTCTTTCAGCAGGAGCTAGCCTCACTACCCAATATGGAGTCCAGTGTTGTGTTTTCAGCAGGAGCTAGCCTCACTACCCAATATGGAGACCAGTGTTGTCTTTCAGCAGGAGCTAGCCTCACTACCCAATATGGAGACCAGTGTTGTCTTTCAGCAGGAGCTAGCCTCACTACCCAATATGGAGACCAGTGTTGTCTTTCAGCAGGAGCTAGCCTCACTACCCAATATGGAGACCAGTGTTGTCTTTCAGCAGGAGCTAGCCTCACTACCCAATATGGAGACCAGTGTTGTCTTTCAGCAGGAGCAATATAGCCTCACTGCCCAATATGGAGACCAGTGTTGTCTTTCAGCAGGAGCTAGCCTCACTGCCCAATATGGAGACCAGTGTTGTCTTTCAGCAGGAGCTAGCCTCACTACCCAATATGGAGACCAGTGTTGTCTTTCAGCAGGAGCTAGCCTCACTACCCAATATGGAGACCAGTGTTGTCTTTCAGCAGGAGCTAGCCTCACTACCCAATATGGAGACCAGTGTTGTCTTTCAGCAGGAGCTAGCCTCACTACCCAATATGGAGACCAGTGTTGTCTTTCAGCAGGAGCTAGCCTCACTACCCAATATGGAGACCAGTGTTGTCTTTCAGCAGGAGCTAGCCTCACTACCCAATATGGAGACCAGTGTTGTCTTTCAGCAGGAGCTAGCCTCACTGCCCAATATGGAGACCAGTGTTGTCTTTCAGCAGGAGCTAGCCTCACTACCCAATATGGAGACCAGTGTTGTCTTTCAGCAGGAGCTAGCCTCACTACCCAATATGGAGACCAGTGTTGTCTTTCAGCAGGAGCTAGCCTCACTACCCAATATGGAGACCAGTGTTGTCTTTCAGCAGGAGCTAGCCTCACTACCCAATATGGAGACCAGTGTTGTCTTTCAGCAGGAGCTAGCCTCACTACCCAATATGGAGACCAGTGTTGTCTTTCAGCAGGAGCTAGCCTCACTACCCAATATGGAGACCAGTGTTGTCTTTCAGCAGGAGCTAGCCTCACTACCCAATATGGAGACCAGTGTTGTCTTTCAGCAGGAGCTAGCCTCACTACCCAATATGGAGACCAGTGTTGTCTTTCAGCATGAGCTAGCCTCACTACCCAATATGGAGACCAGTGTTGTCTTTCAGCAGGAGCTAGCCTCACTACCCAATATGGAGACCAGTGTTGTCTTTCAGCAGGAGCTAGCCTCACTACCCAATATGGAGACCAGTGTTGTCTTTCAGCAGGAGCTAGCCTCACTACCCAATATGGAGACCAGTGTTGTCTTTCAGCAGGAGCTAGCCTCACTGCCCAATATGGAGACCAGTGTTGTCTTTCAGCAGGAGCTAGCCTCACTACCCAATATGGAGACCAGTGTGTCTTTCAGCAGGAGCTAGCCTCACTGCCCAATATGGAGACCAGTGTTGTCTTTCAGCATGAGCTAGCCTCACTGCCCAATATGGAGCCAGTGTTGTCTTTCAGCATGAGCTAGCCTCACTACCCAATATGAAGACCAGTGTTGTCTTTCAGCAGGAGCTAGCCTCACTACCCAATATGGAGACCAGTGTTGTCTTTCAGCAGGAGCTAGCCTCACTACCCAATATGGAAACCAGTGTTGTCTTTCAGCAGGAGCTAGCCTCACTGCCCAATATGGAGCTCAGTGTTGTCTTTCAGCAGGAGCTAGCCTCACTGCCCAATATGGAGACCAGTGTGTCTTTCAGCAGGAGCTAGCCTCACTGCCCAATATGGAGACCAGTGTGTCTTTCAGCATGAGCTAGCCTCACTGCCCAATATGGAGACCAGTGTTGTCTTTCAGCAGGAGCTAGCCTCACTGCCCAATATGGAGACCAGTGTGTCTTTCAGCAGGAGCTAGGCTCACTGCCCAATATGGAGACCAGTGTGTCTTTCAGCAGGAGCTAGCCTCACTGCCCAATATGGAGACCAGTGTGTCTTTCATCAGGAGCTAGCCTCACTGCCCAATATGGAGACCAGTGTGTCTTTCAGCATGAGCTAGCCTCACTGCCCAATATGGAGACCAGTGTTTTCTTTCAGCAGGAGCTAGCCTCACTGCCCAATATGGAGACCAGTGTGTCTTTCAGCAGGAGCTAGGCTCACTGCCCAATATGGAGACCAGTGTGTCTTTCAGCAGGAGCTAGGCTCACTGCCCAATATGGAGACCAGTGTTGTCTTTCAGCAGGAGCTAGCCTCACTGCCCAATATGGAGACCAGTGTGTCTTTCAGCAGGAGCTAGGCTCACTGCCCAATATGGAGACCAGTGTTGTCTTTCAGCAGGAGCTAGCCTCACTGCTTCATCCTCACAGCCGACAGGAAAGGGCAGAAAACATCAAATCATTTGACCAGGTCAGTCAGTAGGAGGATTTAGCTTTGCATTGGCATGTTTTTGTCACGTCTTCTCCCATCCCCTTAACTGGCGCTCAACGTCACCAGTTTATTCATTATTACGCACACCTGCCACCATAGTTACGCGTACCTGCGCCTCATGAGACTTACCTGGACTCCATCACCTTCCTGATTACCTCCCCTATATCTGTCACTCCCTTTGGTTCGTTCCCCAGGCGTTATTGACTCTGTTTCCGTGTTTCATGTCTGTACACTACTCGTGTTTCTTGTTTTGTTCCATATTCCGTTATTAATTAAATTCACTCCCTGTACTTACTTCCCGATTCTTAGCGTACATGTTACAGAACAACGTCTCACCAAAGGAAAGCATCAGGGATTTACTGGTGACCTTGGGTCCAAGTGCCTCAGCTGTCTTGTCAGACTTCCATGCCTCGGCTGGCTCGTCAGGCTCCCGCGCCCCAGCCGGCTCCACAGGTTCCCACGCCCCAGCCGGCTCAACAGGTTCCCCCGCCCCAGCCGGCTCCACAGATTCCCCCGCCCCAGCCGGCTCTCACAGGTTCCCGCGCCCCAGCCGGCTCTACAGGTTCCCGCGCCCCAGCCGGCTACACAGGTTCCCGCGCCCCAGCCGGCTACACAGGTTCCCGCGCCCCAGCCGGCTCCACAGGTTCCCGCGCCCCAGCCGGCTCCACAGGTTCCCGCGCCCCAGCCGGCTACACAGGTTCCCGCGCCCCAGCCGGCTACACAGGTTCCCGCGCCCCAGCCGGCTACACAGGTTCCCGCGCCCCAGCCGGCCCTCACAGGTTCCCGCGCCCCAGCCGGCTCCACAGGTTCCCGCGCCCCAGCCGGCTCCACAGGTTCCCGCGCCCCAGCCGGCTCCACAGGTTCCCGCGCCCCAGCCGGCTCCACAGGTTCCCGCGCCCCAGCCGGCTCCACAGGTTCCCGCGCCCCAGCCGGCTCCACAGGTTCCCGCGCCCCAGCCGGCTCCACAGGTTCCCGCGCCCCAGCCGGCTCCACAGGTTCCCGCGCCCCAGCCGGCTCCACAGGTTCCCGCGCCCCAGCCGGCTCCACAGGTTCCCGCGCCCCAGCCGGCTCCACAGGTTCCCGCGCCCCAGCCGGCTCCACAGGTTCCCGCGCCCCAGCCGGCTCCACAGGTTCCCGCGCCCCAGCCGGCTCCACAGGTTCCCACGCCCCAGCCGGCTCTACAGGTTCCCACGCCCCAGCCGGCTCCACAGGTTCCCACGCCCCAGCCGGCTCCACAGGTTCCCACGCCCCAGCCGGCCCACAGGTTCCCACGCCCCAGCCGGCTCCACAGGTTCCCGCGCCCCAGCCGGCTCCACAGGTTCCCGCGCCCCAGCCGGCTCTACAGGTTCCCGCGCCCCAGCCGGCTCACAGGTTCCCGCGCCCCAGCCGGCTCCACAGGTTCCCGCGCCCCAGCCGGCTCCACAGGTTCCCGCGCCCCAGCCGGCTCCACAGGTTCCCGCGCCCCAGCCGGCTCCACAGGTTCCCACGCCCCAGCCAGCTCCACAGGTTCCCACGCCCCAGCCAGCTTTACAGGTTCCCACGCCCCAGCCGGCTCCACAGGTTCCCACGCCCCAGCCAGCTCCACAGGTTCCCGCGCCCCAGCCAGCTCCACAGGTTCTCGCGCCCCAGCCAGCTTTACAGGTCCCCGCACCTCAGCAGAAGCGACCGGCCTGCTCCTGGTCCTCGGAACCGTCCCTCTGGTCAACGTCCTGCAGCTGGAGTCGCACATCAGGGAGGGGGTACTGTCACTTCTACTCCCGCTCCCCGGCACTCCTCGTCGCCAGTTTATTCATTATTACACACACCTGCCACCATCGTTACGCGCACCTGTGCCTCAGGAGACTCACCCGGACTCCATCATCTTCCTGATTACCTCCCCTATATCTGTCACTCCCTTTGGTTCATTCCCCAGGCGTCATTGACTCTGTTTTATGTCTGTACGCTACCCGTGTTTCGTTCCATGTGCCCTTATTTATTAAATTCACCCCATGTACTTGCTTCCCAATTCTTAGCGTACACGTTACAGTTTTGCCTTTATAATCACTTAGCGCCAATTAATGCTAGGAAATGTATGTGTCCTAACCACGGTTGAGATTGAACTCCAAGAGATTAAAAAGATCTTTATTTCTATATTATTAAATGTAATAACTATATTGTCGTGCCTCTCCCAACAGTGTATCCCTCCTCCTGAGGGCACAGGATGGAAGGATACGTCTGCCAGCGCCGGCAGTGTCAGTGTCGAGGCTCCGGGCTGCCAGCTGCATCTGATTCATCCTCTCTGGTTGTAATGGGCGTAAGTCATCCTTGATTAACCCCTGCAGAATGAGTCTAATTACTTGAAATTAGCCCAGGCACAATGGAGCCGCTCTTCATGCAGATGCAAAGTGGAGGGGTGGAGGGCACTAGCCTGCCCTGCAGCTTTATACAATACCTAACTCCTCGACAATCCCCTCTCCAAGCCCAACTCCTCTCCTCTCTCCAAGCCCCCTCTTCTCCTCCCTGAGAGGTCAGTCTGAACAGGCCCATTTACACCACAGAGGATGCCATAATTGTTCTAGTTTATCAGCGACCCCGTTTCTATTATTCCAGCCTGATGATGGGTTTGTCTGCCAGCCCTGGACAACAAGGGCTATGTCCCAAATGGAACCCTATGCCCTACATACTCCACTTATTTTGACCAGGGCCTATAGGGCACTATGTAGGGCATAGGGAGCCATTTGGAATGTAGCCCTTGTTTGCCATTGATGCAGAAAAGTCATTTTAGAACCATGCCAGGGGAGCGAGACAGCGTATTCAAGCTCGGGGACGACAAATTGAAAAGGAGATTTTGTAATGTGTTGAAAGCGCGTCCGAAAATCAAAACAGACCCAATAACTGTCTAGCTCGCAGCTATTCACCTCATTATGCAGACAGGGGAAGATGAGGCGGTTATGTAGACTGTACACTGACTACATCCCAAATGGCACCCTATTCCCTATATAGTGCACGACTTGACCTCTATCCGTTGAGCTACCAGGAATTGTACACACCAGACCAGAATCACTGAGGAAGTAAAATACATGGTTCCTGAATGTGTCTAAGGAGTGGCGGATTGTGTGCGTTTCAGGCAATTTAATTTATTGGGTTAATTGATAGAATGATTTTCATGTGACTATACGTACTAGTCTAAAAGTGAGTATGAATGAAGTGAGGCCAGTTCAGAAGGAGCCAGTGTGCTGCCACCAGCTGATCGCATCAGCGGATATCACACCAACTGGATTCATACAACTCACATGCGGTCTATTTAAGTTGACCAGTTCTACACATGCTTCCTCAATGCCGGATGTATCTTGCTGCCATTGCGCTGCTGCTGTAAATAGCTGTTAGTCACTATGCTGGCTGTTTTCTGATATCCACTCCAGCCTCCACCTGTCTGTGTTCTGGGTTTCTTCCTTCAGAATATTGTGCTCATTGCCTGTAGATATTTTATCATCTTTATATGATGCTTGGCTCTGGCAGTGAGCTACCCTGAAGGAGCAGAGCCTAACGCCAAGACTATGCATTGTAATCTTTTCTAATAAATGGTTGAATGTACACGTGGCGTTTCCTTTCTGAACCTGTTCTGAGGGATAACAAGATAAACGTGTCTGTCCACCGTAACTGTGCAATGACTGTTGAAAGAAAGGTGGTAACTTCCACTGTTTAGTTCACTAACAACTATTGTGTCTAAGTATTTGCCTTGACTGGACATCAGAGGTGTTAGTGGAGAGGTTTACTGGTGTGGAGAGGTTTACTGGTGTGGAGAGGTTTACTGGTGTGGAGAGATGTTTACTGGTGTGGAGAGGTTTACTGGTGTGGAGAGGTTTACTGGTGTGGAGAGGTTTACTGGTGTGGAGATGTTTACTGGTGTGGAGAGGTTTACTGGTGTGGAGAGGTTTACTGGTGTGGAGAGGTTTACTGGTGTGGAGATGTTTACTGGTGTGGAGAGGTTTACTGGTGTGGAGGTGTTAGTGGAGAGGTTTACTGGTGTGGAGAGGTTTACTGGTGTGGAGAGGTTAGAGGTTTACTGGTGTGGAGAGGTTTAATGGCTGGTGTGGAGAGGTTTACTGGTGTGGAGAGGGTGTGGAGAGGTTTACTGGTGTGGAGATGTTAGTGGAGAGGTTTACTGGTGTGGAGAGGTTTACTGGTGTGGAGAGGTTTACTGGTGTGGAGGTGTTAGTGGAGAGGTTTACTGGTGTGGAGAGGTTTACTGGTGTGGAGAGGTTTACTGGTGTGGAGGTGTTAGTGGAGAGGTTTACTGGCGTGGAGGTGTTAGTGGAGAGGTTTACTGGTGTGGAGAGGTTTACTGGTGTGGAGAGGTTTACTGGTTTGTGGAGAGGTTTACTGGCGTGGAGAGGTTAGTGGAGAGGTTTACTGGCGTGATGGTGTTAGTGGAGAGGTTTACTGGCGTGGAGAGGTTAGTGGAGAGGTTTACTGGTGTGGAGGTGTTAGTGGAGAGGTTTACTGGTGTGGAGAGGTTTACTGGTGTGGAGAGGTTAGTGGAGAGGTTTACTGGTGTGGAGGTGTTAGTGGAGAGTTTTACTGGCGTGGAGGTGTTAGTGGAGAGGTTTACTGGCGTGGAGGTGTTAGTGGAGAGGTTTACTGGCGTGGAGGTGTTAGTGGAGAGGTTTACTGGTGTGGAGGTGTTAGTGGAGAGGTTTACTGGTGTGGAGGTGTTAGTGGAGAGGTTTACTGGTGTGGAGGTGTTAGTGGAGAGGTTTACTGGTGTGGAACCTTAATCGATAGTCACCAGTGGTTTTTGTCTGAATGGCTGACTTCTGTACGGTAGAGATTGTAGACATAGGTAAGAAGGGAGTATATGATCATAGGTAAGAAGGGAGTATATGATCATAGGTAAGAAGGGAGTATATGATCATAGGTAAGAAGGGAGTACATGATCATAGGTAAGAAGGGAGTATATGATCATAGGTAAGAAGGGAGTACATGATCATAGGTAAGAAGGGAGTATATGATCATAGGTAAGAAGGGAGTATATGATCATAGGTAAGAAGGGAGTATATGATCGTCACGTGTGGAGAGACTCGATTTACCCTCAACCATTTCTTTATCTCGCAGTGTTAGTCTGAGTCTCTCTTATGCGTGCACGCAAACACACACACACATGCACACATGCACTCTCTATCCCACTCCCTCTCCCTCTGTTATGTTTATCCAGATAAGGCTCTTTGAACCTCACAGTGTCAGTGTGTTCTGAGACTCTGCGGTGGCATCTGTTAATGTCACTGGTAATGACGTACGGCCTGCTGGCTGACTGGTGATGCACCTTGAAAGAGCAGCGGGGAACTGAGGCTCAATCATTCTCACACTCTTCACAGAAATATATAAATGTATTCATGAAAGGGTGAAAAACAAAGAGCGAGAGAGTAAGAGAGAGAGAGAGAGAGAGAGAGTCTTTCAGAATCTGAGAATCTGAGAACTGCGAATGCAGACACTTCTTTTCTCGTAAATCATTTTCACACATGCCTTTGAAACAGCAAAGCCCCTTGAAAAAGACGAGGGAAGCTCCAATATTATGAACAACAATCCAGAGATGAAAGAAGGTCCTCCTTCCCCGTCACCTTTTCACCTCGGTCTATCTACTGATCAGGGATCAGGTGACAGGGTTGAGGCCTCCTGGGGTCAGAGCAGGTTACCCAGAGAGAACGTGATCGTCAGCCTCGTGGAGAGAGCACCTATGGTGAGCATCATTACGCCTCTCGCTGATGAAGACGGCAGTTGGAAATGGTTCCAGCACCAACCTTTCCCATCCCTTTAGCAAAGAAACATTTAGCAGTTCATCAGATGATGCACGACTAATTACACTATAGAGTTACAAGATTTAAAAAAATGCACCAATCGGATAGGATTAAATACATAGAAATAGAATGAATAGAACGGACAAATCATTGACTTGAATGGGGACTCCCGTTCTCTTCATTCTATTTCTACTCTTTTAATCCCATCCGATAGGCGAAATCCAGATAGCTAACTTTTGAAAATCTGGGTCCACATCTCACAAGCTACCCTCCCTCCCTCTCTATGTTATATATAAAATAAGTATTTATCCTACTTTCTCATTAGGTTTCTGTTGATGTTATCTCCATACTGAACAGATAAGAACTAGTCTAAAGAACACATTTTGGATTGTCTTGATATACATTAACATTAATTACCATAGGATAAAACACACTTTCCCCCAGAATGATTCCAGCTGCGTCTCAGAGGGAGGGCTTTCTCTGTTCTCTGCACAGCAACACTGCTCATTGATGCAGGAGGTGTCCTGTCAATATTGGACCATTCACTACGAGCGGACAGATCTCTCCTGACAGAGTCAGACGGCCACCTGGGTACCAAATAGGATTAAGAGAGGAAGGTACACACATTAATATACAGATGCAATACGGTCACCTCTCACATGTCTCCCAAATGGTATCCTATTCATTATATAGTGCACTACATTTGACCAGGGCCCTATTCACTTTATAGTGCACTACAATTGACCAGGACCCATGAAGATTGGGGTGCCATTTGGGACACAAGATTGGACAATCAGGGGAAATCAAGTTGTTGAAGACACATAGCAACCAGCTAGACTAGACTATCAGACCATATTCCAATGGATCGTTCACAGACAGCGACTAGGAATGCATTGCAATCACACACGCCCTGACTATCAACGTCGATATATCAATGAAAGCATATCGGAAACAGCACATTTACTTTCAAATCCTATTCAATCCATTCAGATTCAATCAAATGTACAGCCCATAGAAAACGTCATGTATTAATATTGAATCAATGCAGATCTTACTGTAACCACATTGAAAATCACAAAAAAATGTTTAAACACACACAATAATCACAATCCTATTCAAAACTGGGATTGCTATGCTGGTGTACAGTGTACTGCATATGTAGGCCTCTGTGCAGTGTAGTATATCTGTCCCAGGCAGTTCTCCTGTGTTTTGTGGAGAAGTGTTAGATGGTAATAAATGATAAATGTTTTTTTGCTTTGGGTTGATCCGGGTCTTCTTTTCTCCCTCTGTGGAGGTCAATACCTGACAGCTGCTGATTGGCTGTGCGCTGTGGAGGTCAATACCTGACAGCTGCTTGGCTGTGTGCTGTTGCCATGACTCCCCAGTGGATGGCCTAGTTTCTTTGACCTCGTCTTCTCTTTTATGCCCCACTCACCTCATGGAGAAGCTGCAATCAAATCAAACAACACAACTAGAGAGAGAGAGAGAGAAAACACACACAACTAGAGAGGGAGAGTGTGTGAGAGAAAACACACACAACTAGAGAGGGAGAGTGTGTGAGAGAAAACACACACAACTAGAGAGGGAGAGAGTGTGAGAGAGAAAACACACACAACTAGAGAGGGAGAGTGTGAGAGAGAAAACACACGCAACTAGAGAGAGAGAATGTGTGAGAGAAAACACACGCAACTAGAGAGGGAGAGTGTGTGAGAGAAAACACACACAACTAGAGAGAGAGAGTGTGTGAGAGAAAACACACACAACTAGAGAGAGAGAGTGTGTGAGAGAAAACACACGCAACTAGAGAGGGAGAGTGTGTGAGAGAAAACACACACAACTAGAGAGGGAGAGTGTGTGAGAGAAAACACACAACTAGAGAGGGAGAGAAAACACACACAACTAGAGAGGGAGAGTGTGTGAGAGAAAACACACACAACTAGAGAGGCGAGTGTGTGTGAGAGAAAGCGAGAGGAAAAGCTCACACACATGAACACACACACACATACAGACACACATCAAAATCACTGCTTCATTTTTGACAAGATAATACATGGCGTTCAGCATCTGTGGATGAGAACCTTCCAGTCTCTATTCATGCTCCAAAACCAAGCGACTATTACAGTTTCCTGTGTCTCATCACACCTTGTCATGTTTGTCACTGAGCAGAAGACAAGTCATGAATGTCATTAGGAATTCACCCATTGAGAATTCAAAGCTACAGATGTAGGATGTTTTTTTGATCACTCTTTTGTTGCTGAGAATTTTCACTGCACCACAGGAAGTGCAGATGAGCTTCGTGATTTACCTAAATTCACTGAAAACCCCCATTAACACACGGTTACTTATATTAATTCTAACCAGCGATCAAAGAACATTGTGGACTAAACATTCAAATCCTGTTGCTGACAGATTATTTTGCTTTGACAACCAAATCAAATTCCAAATCAAATCAAATTTGATTGGTCACATACACATATTTAGCAGATGTTATTGGTCGCATACACATGGTTAGCAGATGTTATTGGTCACATACACATGGTTAGCAGATGTTATTGGTCACATACACATGGTTAGCAGATGTTATTGGTCACATACACATGTTTAGCAGATGTTATTGGTCACATACACATGGTTAGCAGATGTTATTGGTCACATACACATGTTTAGCAGATGTTATTGGTCACATACACATGGTTAGCAGATGTTATTGGTCACATGCACATGGTTAGCAGATGTTATTGGTCACATACACATGTTTAGCAGATGTTATTGGTCACATACACATGGTTAGCAGATGTTATTGGTCACATACACATGTTTAGCAGATGTTATTGGTCACATACACATGGTTAGCAGATGTTATTGGTCACATACACATATATAGCAGATGTTATTGGTCACATACACATGGTTAGCAGATGTTATTGGTCACATACACATATATAGCAGATGTTATTGGTCGCATACACATGGTTAGCAGATGTTATTGGTCACATGCACATGGTTAGCAGATGTTTAGCAGATGTTATTGGTCACATACACATGGTTAGCAGATGTTATTGGTCACATACACATATATAGCAGATGTTATTGGTCACATACACATGGTTAGCAGATGTTATTGGTCACATACACATGTTTAGCAGATGTTATTGGTCACATACACATGGTTAGCAGATGTTATTGGTCACATACACATGTTTAGCAGATGTTATTGGTCACATACACATGGTTAGCAGATGTTATTGGTCACATACACATGGTTAGCAGATGTTATTGGTCACATACACATGTTTAGCAGATGTTATTGGTCACATACACATGTTTAGCAGATGTTATTGGTCACATACACATGGTTAGCAGATGTTATTGGTCACATACACATATATAGCAGATGTTATTGGTCACATACACATGGTTAGCAGATGTTATTGGTCACATACACATGGTTAGCAGATGTTATTGGTCACATACACATATATAGCAGATGTTATTGGTCACATACACATGGTTAGCAGATGTTATTGGTCACATGCACATGGTTAGCAGATGTTATTGGTCACATACACATGGTTAGCAGATGTTATTGGTCACATACACATATATAGCAGATGTTATTGGTCACATACACATGGTTAGCAGATGTTATTGGTCACATACACATGTTTAGCAGATGTTATTGGTCACATACACATGGTTAGCAGATGTTATTGGTCACATACACATGGTTAGCAGATGTTATTGGTCACATACACATGGTTAGCAGATGTTATTGGTCACATACACATGGTTAGCAGATGTTATTGGTCACATACACATGGTTAGCAGATGTTATTGGTCACATACACATGGTTAGCAGATGTTATTGGTCACATACACATGGTTAGCAGATGTTATTGGTCACATACACATGGTTAGCAGATGTTATTGGTCACATACACATGGTTAGCAGATGTTATTGGTCACATACACATGGTTAGCAGATGTTATTGGTCACATACACATGGTTAGCAGATGTTATTGGTCACATACACATGGTTAGCAGATGTTATTGGTCACATACACATGTTTAGCAGATGTTATTGGTCACATACACATGGTTAGCAGATGTTATTGGTCACATACACATGGTTAGCAGATGTTATTGGTCACATACACATGTTTAGCAGATGTTATTGGTCACATACACATGGTTAGCAGATGTTATTGCGGGTGTAGCAAAATGCTTGTGTTCCTCGCTCCAACAGTGCAGTAATATCTAACAAGTCACATCAATACACAAATCTAAAAGTAAAAGAATGGAATTAAGAAATATATACATATTAGGACGAGCAATGTCGGTGTGGCATTGACTAAAATATAGTAGAATAGAATATAGTATATACATACAGTATGAGATGAGTAAAGCAGTATGTAAACATTACTAAAGTGACCTACGTTCCATTATTAACCTCTTGATGCTCTGGGGGCGCTATTTCATTTTATTTGCGATTTTCAGAAATCGTTAACGTTGCGTTATGCTAATGAGCCTGAGGCTTTAGTCACGATCCCGGATCCGGGATGGGGAGTTTAAGGTGGCCAGTGATTCCATGTCTATGCATAAATGGCAGCAGCCTCAAAAGATGTAGGGTTGAGTAACCGGGTGGTAGCCGGCTAGTGATGGCTATTTAACAGTCAATACAGGTCAAATTAAGATCCTTCACCTGTATGACATGATATGACAAGGCTGTACCACCAATGGCACAAATGGGCCCTTTCCCACTCCTTTTCATTGCCATTCAGGTTGAGACTAGACAGACAAACCTGAATGGTACCGTATTCACACTGTCGTGTCCACACAAAGCATAGGAAGCTGGCTTGTGTATTTTCATGGAGTATCATGGACATAACCTTCAACAGACTGGCAGGCCCAGACCCAGACAGTGGTATAAAAGTCTGTTTCACACTGTCACTTTCTCATTATACTCTTACAAATTATATTTAATCAGTTTAGATAAAACCAATTCACACCCTACTGAAAACTGCTCCTTTTACTGTCACAAATCATATTTAATCAATGCAGATCTCACTGCAACAAAAACCACACGTTTTCTTTCACAATCATCACAATCCTTTATTCAAAACTGGATCGCCATGCTGTTGAATTGCTGGTCTACTCCATTAGTTGGATTGGCCTCGGATCGGCTCTGCTAGTGTGAAAAGGACATGGGTGTCGCCAATCATGGCCACACTCAGCACAGAAGGGCCACAGTATCATGGAGATAACCTTCAACAGACTGGCAGGCCAAGACAATGCTAGAAACAGACCGTTTCACACACTGTCACTCTCTCTCTCTTTCTCTCACACTCAACGGGCTTTAATTGGTTCTAAACAGCTGGCCACGGTGGCCTTGTCTATGTTCTATTTCCTCTGCGTGTTCTGGCTTAGGAAGGACCAGCGCAGCACTAAATATCACCCAGCTAAAAGGGCACTTTCTCTGGCTCTGTATCCCTCCCCCATCCCTGGTTCTCTATTTCAGAGACTGAACCTCCGAAACCCCTAGCATTCATTATCGTTTTTCTGTTTTTCTCAGTCTGTCACTCCAAATCCCTCCAGTCCCTCCCTCCTCTCTTCCTCCCTCCTGTCTCCTTGCTCAGATGAGTAATGGAGGATGGTAGTGGGGAGGTCTGCAGCAACCAGGGCCCAAGCATAGAGTCTTAGAAAATAGTCTGAAGAGGAGAACTGTCCATTAGGATGCTACAAAAGGCCTTAGACTTCAGCTGTGGTCTTGACTTCCCGCTGCAAACTGGTAGTGCATATGTATAGTTATCTATGTACATACACATCTAGACATCCAGGGTGTAGGCACTGCATCATGCTGAACCAAAGCCTGTTTCCCGTGCTGAGGAACAATCTCTTCCAGTGGTGTAGTGAAGGGTATAGAGCCCCACGGTGGGGGTATCATAATACCCATAAGACTTAGCGGTCAAACAGGGAAATGGTTCCAATCGTTTTTCCACTATTCATTTTTCCCCCATAGGGGATTTTGCTAATTAGCATATTCGATTCTGAGAGTAAATAGAGGCAAATATATTGATAAAAGTCACCTTGTCCGAGAGATATTTACACGGTTAACAAAACGTCAGGGTAAGAAGACGCGAAACACAGCCCTTATTTAAGTGTTTCTGAAACCCCCTATGGGGAAAATGAATGGTGGAAAAACGATTGGAACCATTTCCCTGTTTGACCGATAGATGTTGTAATGACTCACACTGTGGTACTCTATATGCAGGTATATACACGCCTTTTCTTCTTCAAGTATATACACACTTCATAATTCCCACTGATGTGTATCTAAGTAGTGTAGTGGAGGTATATGCT